>NC_138781.1:128803989-128961489 GCF_965178545.1 Coloeus monedula
TTGCTATGTGGCAAGTGGTTAATGTCAAAATGCACAATGATTTTAATAGATTCAAAACTTTATATGACATTCTGTTGTGTCTCTAAAATACAGATATCCAAAGTTTTTTTTAACTACAAGTAGAGGAATTATTTTAATTGTCGTGATTCTATATTTTGTATTATTTTCCCACCATGACCACATCAGAATGACTAGAGATTAAAATGCCTATAAAACACATATATCATGTTGACAAGCCGAATATGAACTATAAGAATTTGTATTTTACCCTCTTTCTTGACACACGGTCAAGCACCTTCAAAACACAGGCTTTGCATATCTGTACATGTAACTTTTTTTTTTCTTAATAAATTTTGTGAAATTAGGCATCCATCCTAACAAAAATCCTCCTACAGAATAGTTCTCACACAAAAATGAACCCTCAGGGGTGACTGACTCATGTGACAGATAATGTTTAACTAAGAAATTAGCACTGATGTGTTAGTACAACATAGAGCTAGCTTGTTCTTTTAAAATAAATTTTTAAAAGCATATGGAAGTTTAGGATAATGTGTGGTGATATAAAAAGATACCACTGAAAATGAGAACAGAACTTCCCAATAAAGCAGTTAGCATAGTGGTAGGCTACTTGCATTAAAGATTTTACTAATTATATACCTGTAGATTGAGAACTTTGTGAAGATGAGGAATCTAATTTCCTTTTTCATATTTAAGCTTTTTAAAGAACCTTAAAATAAATCAGCTCACTTAGAACAGCAGTGATAAAATACTACAGGACTTCTGTATATCATACAAGGAAAGACATTGTCAAGTGAACCCCATGTGTTCTTTGTATTGGTTACATTCTGGTTGTACCCAATGGGAAGATGCCTTCTTGAAAACCTGTCCTCTTCTAATTTGGCTGGTCAGGTGAGAATTAAAATGTTTTTTGCCAAATCAGTTATATTACTGGTTTCAAAAAGATTGCTGTGAGTTCTGTTAGGAATTGATACCATAATTTTAGTGGCCCACAATGCTATTGTTTATTATTGCTGTCTGGAAAGTTTGGTAAATGGTGTGGTATCAAACAATGGTAAGTAAAGCATAGTAGTGAGGGGCTTTTGGTTCTCAGTGACATAGTACTAAGGCCAGTGTAAAATGAAACGTAATTAAGGCAAAGAAATTATTTAAATAAATCGTAAGACCTCCCCACAAAATGTGAAGAAAAAAGACAAAGCAAACCCAAACCCAGACAACCCAGACAACCCAGGATCTAAACTAATATGTGGCCACAGTAACTTTGCAAACACCTTTTGGGCAGGAAGTGTCTTGGGGGGGTGTTTCAAACAGAGGCAAAGATTAAATGAGTGGGATTTTGCAAGAAAGCCAGTTCAACACTGTAGGAACCATCAAAGTGAAAACTAGATTGCCTGCTGGTTTGGGGTCTAATGGGGAAAGTCCCTCAATAGTGGGTGATTTGTAAGCTCACATTCTTATTTCAAACAGTAGGTTGCCTGCTCCCTGCTGTTTGAAGTGAGTTTAATATTCATAGACACATCTACAAGCTGTTTACTCTGACCGAAGTGATCGGTGGTGTTGTTCAATGCTCCTGCACCACGTGATGGGGCTGCTTTGTGACCCTTCTTTCACAACATGTGTTTTCAGGACTCGAGCATCAGTAGGCCAGGTTGGTATATTAGTTGAACAGCTTCTTCCAAAAAAAAAAGAAAAAATTAGAGAACTGGGAGGGAGTGGGATTGCAGACTTCTGGGACCCTTTTTTCTAAATCCTACAGATTCTTGGGTGCAACACATATTTGGAGAAACTCTGTGGCTTACATAGTATTCTTACAAAGACAGACATATCCTTGCTGCCTATGGTGATTTTAGAGATTTCATGTCAGATTTATGAGAACAAGGGTCTTAAAGCTGATGGCCAAAAATCAGTCTGGGGAAAAATATTCTGCATCTTCAAATTCCCCACTTGTTTCCACAGAGAAAAGGTGTTCTCATTTCCTTTCCAAAGCCATGTAGTACAGCATTGCTGTAGAGCAATAAACAGGTGCCCTACTTTTCCCCTACCCCTTATATAATAGGCATTTCACTGAGACTGTTTATACTGGTTTAGAACCTGCTAGGGTGAAAAATATTATCTACATTTAAAATTAATTATCTATATAATCTTTTGGTGTTTTGCCAGAACATAGATCTTCTTTTGCTTTTCCCCCATAGCTATTAATTACTGTAATTGCTATTTTATTTCTTACACATATTTATCAAGTAGTTACCCACACTGTCTATCTGGTGACCCTGTTAATATTGCATAAAATTCCCTTGATCAAATTGCTTAGGGTTTTTATTGGAATAACTCTTCATTTCAGTGAGACACAATTGTTTTAGAACAGATGGTGTGAAAAGTATATGGTGATATGTCATTATTTGTTCAAAAAAGATTTTGTTGACACTAAAAATTTATTTAAATAATCATATAATATGCAGGAGCTAATTCAGTGTTGAGGCATTAGAGCTCATTGTTTTAAATCCTTGGTTTCAGTTCAAAATAAGAAAGTCTGTAAGAGTGCTTAGTTTGAAGGCACACTAGAAAGCTGGACATTAAATAATTAAGTGTGGAAGAAAGTCCACCTGAAATTTATTTTAAATCATTCCTGGTTCTGTCATGTACTGCTATTTTTCCTTTTTAAATATAATTTTTAAACTGTTTCTATAAGAAATAGTTCAAAAATCTTTTAGTTGATTTCTATGTTAACTGATTTATGTATCTTGCATGATGTTCTACAAATCATTTCATTTTCTGTTATTCATTCAGGGATTTTCTTTCTTTTCTTTCTTTTCTTTTCTTTCTTTCTTTCTTTCTTTCTTTCTTTCTTTCTTTCTTTCTTTCTTTCTTTCTTTCTTTCTTTCTTTCTTTTTTTCTTTCTTTTTCTTTCTTTCTTTCTTTCTTTCTTTTCCTTCCTTCCTCCCTTCCTTCCTTCCTTCCTTCCTTCCTTCCTTCCTTCCTTCCTTCCTTCCTTCCTTCCTTCCTTCCTTCCTTCCTTCCTTCCTTCCGAATTCCTTCCTTCCTTCCTTCCTTCCTTCCTTCCGAATTCCTTCCTTCCTTCCTTCCGAATTCCTTCCTTCCTTCCTTCCTTCCTTCCTTCCTTCCTTCCTTCCTTCCTTCCTTCCTTCCTTCCTTCCTTCCGAATTCCTTCCGAATTCCTTCCGAATTCCTTCCTTCCTTCCTTCCTTCCTTCCTTCCTTCCTTCCTTCCTTCCTTCCTTCCTTCCTTCCTTCCTTCCGAATTCCTTCCTTCCTTTGCACTTTCCATATGATACACATATTCCTTATGTTGCTCTACTCAGTCTGACAGGAAGGGTTGATCTTTCGCACTTCACTAAACTTCAGGCACAGGAAGTGAAGAAATGATTGCCTGTGTGAAATGCACCACTCCCTATGACCATTGGTCCTATGGAAATGAGGGGAAAAAAACAGATTAGCTGGGATTTGTGGACTGGGAATCCCTAGTCTGGAATTCATAGATAATTATGACCAGAGAGGTTTGCTTTCTGCATTACACAGGCCATAAAACTTTTCTTAGTCTTTCATGTAATGCAGAAAATAAATGCTCTCCTACAGCCAAAGTGAAGTGAGCTCAGAAACGTGCATTCCTTTCTGCCATTGCACAGTCTGCATCACTTACTGCCCCAGGTCTCTTACAGGCCATTCATGGTAGAGTAATTTGATTCTGGTCTGTCGCACAAGGTTGAGCAGCAACCTGAATATACAAATACTTGCAGCATTCATTATTGATAAGACTTGGAAAAGCATTAGATAATTTGTTACTTAATGTATTTTTACTTAGTATATTTATTGTAGGCAGCTTCAGATGGATGATGACTTCAGATACATGAAGGATTGCACAGCACTCAGCAAATCAACAAAAATTTTTCTGTTTACTTTTATGTGTGCATGAAAGTCATGATGAGTCAGCTGCAACATAAACCATTGACACAGTAGCTCTTCAACACAGTTTGTCAGTCATCCAGAAGGTGTAATGATTGGAGGCACTGAGAGAGTTGAAAATAGTTTCTCTATGCAATCTGAGCAGCTTGGGTGTATTTAAAAAACAAAACCCAAAACAATTTTACACTAAGAACTTTCATGACATGACATTTTTCATGCTAGGTATAAACCCTACAGAATACTTTGTCATACAGCACTCCCTCTCCTACCCCTTCCAAACCAATAAAATGATGTAGAAACGCTACTGGCCCTGAACAGCATCCCCCAAAGACTAGGCCTTCCAACAAAATCGATTAAAGAAAACTCAGACCCCAAGAATATTCACCAGATAGGCACTGTTTTCCTAATTCTCATAACGTAGGTGCCATAGCTGGGACAATTAAAAATGATTGATTCCACATCACAGATTGAGTCATGAATCATAGTAAATGAACCAAAATCTCTCTGAAGTAAATAAACTTTAAAAGCCGTGCAGTAATTAACAATGTAGCACAAAACACCTAGCAGCTGAGTTAAGGTGATCCCATGCTTTGGGTGTGATGGCACAGCAGGAGAGCTTCTGCAGACCTTACACTTCAGAGGAAAGCACTTGCTGCATACCATTCTGGGCAATAAAAGAGTCACTATTTTTCAGTAGTTAACATTAAAACCAGGTAGGAAGAAGCATCTATTAAACCAGGCAGAGCAACACATTAACATAGTAACATGGCTTTTGGAAGCTAACTCTATGTTTTGGACCACTTCAGATACCTTAAAATCACAAAGCAGCACAAGATGACTGATGATACCTGTCAATGTGGTATCTTGCAAGTATCAGTAATATCCCTGATACAGATTCCCCAGTTAGGGGAGAACTGCTGAGTATGCTGGGAACAGAGGAGAGGATGAAGCAAACCAGGGTATGAGATCAGGGAAAGATGAAGCACAGCAGAACTTGCTGGGCAGAAACTCCATACCATGCCATATCTGTGCCAGATGTGTTATGCCACAGTTCTCAGTAAGAAAAAAAAACCAAAAAAACCTCAAAAAACAACAACAACAAAATCAATCAATCAATCAAACAAACACAACCAAAAGCCCAACAACCACCAAAATCAATAGCTGAATGCCAGATTCTCCAGAAAAGTTACAATCTTTTTAGCCTTTTCAAGCCTTCTGCAAGATGTTTTAGCTGCAAGCTCAGACATGATGTATTTTTCCTGGAATGACTCCCATTTCACTTATCATTTTTAATGTTATTGTCCCAGTTACTAAGTAATATAAAGTTGCCATACACAGCCTTCCCTTTAAATGCTATTCCTGTGTTATACTTGATACTTTAAATCACAAAGTCAATTCATTTATGTACATAGAAGGATCAGAGAAACAACAGGTTTTATTGACTGAAATATTGAAGTGCTTTAACTTCAACAAGCTGTATCTTCGTTCAGTGTAGAGTGTTCATTTGTAAGTCAGTGTTCCAGTCTGAAGTCCATGCTAAATAAGAAGATTATAAAAGCAAAAAAGTATATTTTGAACATATTAAATGCATTATGAACTAACTAAATTCTACAGAAAATGAGAACTTTTCAGAAGTGATGTGGCCACATCCAACATCAGCTGACAGAACAATAAGTAGCTTATTTACATTTAAAGCAGTGAAACATTTTGTCCCTTGATTGAGAATTATAGACTCCCACATTTGTAATGCTTATTTTAGGCTTGCATAGCTCAGCTTTGAGTCACTGGTCAACTCATTATGATTATGCATTCACTGTTGGAAGTGCTATCTGTTTTCTCTGCACTCTACAAGTACTCCCACAAGGCATACTTAAATTCCCACAGAAGTATCTTTGGAGGCATTTGTAAACTTGGAGTAACTCCTGCATACTTGTCTTTTTATCTCTCTTTTCAAGTGACAGAGAAGTAGCAATGGGAATATCTAATATGCCAAGATGTGCACTGTCAGATTCTCACAACACCACCCTGCTTCCGTCATCCTGTCTTTGTTAGGCTCGGGTAATTAGTTCTTCTCATGGCTAGTAATTAAAGCCAGATCTCATGGACCTAAACACTTTGGGAAAGAAGATTAATGATAGGGTCTCTGGTTTTGGGCCTCACAAAGGTGGGGAAATTGTAATGAGTAGGAGCAGGAATGTGGAGGAAAGAAGTTGTTCTGTGCAGTAATTGGAGAAAATGGTAAACACACGACTTCTGGGAAGAGAAGAAAAAAGTATAATGGCATTATCTTCTCCCTTTTTGTGAGAAATTTGCTTGCAGTACATTTTGCATTCCTTCAACTTGAGTGCACCAGGAAGGATTGAAATAATTTTCTTCCCACTATGAAATGCAGATAGAACAGTTTGGAGGCAGCAGCCAACCAGTGTGACTGAGAGTGGCTGAGCTTTGACTGATGAGTGTGAGCAAGCCTGCATCCCAGATATGGTCAGGGCAAGGGCCACTGACCAATGTATTTTTTGTATCTTATTGTTTTATGTTAGAATCTCAAGGAGAGATTAGAAAATCTGTCTTCCAAGATGCTAACTGATGTAGAGTTTTGTTGTTGATTTTTTTTTATTAACTAAACAGGGTGTAAAAAAAATAAATAAAAGTATTAGCTTTTCAGATTTCATTCTCCCACCCCCAAAAGACTCAGTGATGAACATGAAAAGTTTTGAAGCAAACTATTTGAGACAAATGTAAAAAATCTGATTTAGTTCTTCAAGTATACATCTGTATCAGCATTCCTAGAACCATAGAATGGTTTGGTTGGAAGGGACCTTAAAGATTACTTAGTTTCAACTCCCCTGAGAAGGGCATGGACAAATTAAAACTCTTAAATTCAGTAGAATTTATGTACATCTCATGTCCAAGAACAGGTCATAAGTGCTTGATTGCAAGATCAGCTGTTGCTGTTATTGAAGTTTTGTAGTACTAGAACACTAAAGGGACCCTTATCTAATTAGGATCCCATTCGACTCTGGAAGAAAAATAAATCTATTGTAAGGAAGAGTTCACTCTAACATGGGGAGACAGGTGAAGTGCATCCTGGCAGAAGGAAACAAAAGACAGGGAAAGAAGAAATACAGGGGAAAAAACAAAACTCTTTTCAAGCAAAGTGACCTTAGGAATGTGCAGTGAAGTATTGGTCAGTTCTATACCTTCGTTTGGATCCCAGTTATAAATAGGCTTGAAACTAAGCTAAAAAAAGAAAAATCAGTGAGTGGCTCACAATAAACAGAAAGAAAGCAAGCCATGCAAGTCCATGTGCCTGCTTAAAACAGCAAGCTAAATAGTTTGTTGGTCCTAACTCACAGTCTTTGAGGAAAAACACCGCTTGACATTTAATTCCCACTTAAACAATTAAAATGAGCAGTTCAGGGACAGTTTCATTTACTTCTGTTCCAGGCCATACCTATTCTATGTGAACTACCCCTAAGCACTATTCAACAATGACAAAGTTAATTTTAAAATAATAAGGAAGTTGTTCCATTAGGTTCTCTAGTTACACAGAAACTTCTTCCATCTCCACAAACACAAATTAATAGGAGAATTACAGAACCAGATCCCCACCACAGGAATCTGTTCCCCTGCTTCTCCTCTCCAACACGAGTCAGTTTTGTACATGAATTTTTACCACGTGTGGAAATGTATGTTAGTACTGAGATTCTGTAAAACTTCTAATTCAATGGAGCTTTACGTGTCTGAACTCCAAATATTTAACTTAGGTTTATTGGCTCACTGCTTTTTAAGGAACCTTATGTGGATTAAGCTCTGCCTAGTAGGCAATGTATGTTAAGTTTCCAGCAATAATTTTCCCTTTAGTTTCTCACTTTTCTACTGTGGATCACTGAAAGACCAAAGTAAAACTAGTAAACCAGAAAGAGCTTACCTTTTTCAAAACTCTCCAGCAGTTTATAACAGTATCTGTGCTTCATCTTGTTATTTATTTGACTTACTTTTTTCAGAGTGGGCTCCAAGTTTTAGGCAATAATTTACATGACTCAGACCTTGGAATGACAGAAAAAAAGGCCATTCACTAAGAGCATCTACAGAAATTTTCATGTGTGTGCACATTCATACATATCAACTAAGGACTAAAAAACTCTTTGGATTTTCTGCTGCACAATAAAAAGGTGTTTTATACACTCTCAAAAATGTAAGGGGTAGCAGAATGGGAAACTGGTGTATTATGGTATATTTAAAACAACTAACATGCAGTTCAAACCTTGGCTGAAGTCAAAGTGGGCTTTGGATGCCAAGACCTGAAAAGCAGATCACTACAAGTGTGAAAAAGATTATTGAAAACTGATCCTAGTGTTTAAAGGATTAGCAAAGTAAAGGCAGGCTTAGATTTTCTCTGACCTGACAGTACTGGCTTTTGAGCCAGCTTCCAAGAGTTTTCAGTATTCTTCATTGTTATGATGGCTTGTGCAGCTTCCAGAAGGTCATAATTAGGGGCAGAGGCTGGATTAACTAAGAAATATACAAAGTTCAGAATTACAACTCATGGGTTGATAAAGGTCTGATTAGTATTTTAGAGGCTGTGGAACCATAAAAGTTACAGTCTCTCCAGGGAATGGAAGAGCGACTGAATGTTTTCTGAAGGAACTTGTCATATACCTCTGGGACAGGGAGAGCCATCAGAACAGACCTAATGCTTAAGAAACAGCACAGGAAAAGTTCAAGGGCTCATTTGGACCTATGCATCTCATGAAAAAGAACTGAGACCATAAAGATGAATGCCACAACTGCCAAGAAAAATGATCTAAGTAAAAATTTTCAGTGGCAGAGGGTCGAACCAAGAATGAATTGTTTTTGTAGTGTAGGCTTGAGAGAAGGTGATTGTATGCAAGTAAATAACTGCCATAAATATACTAGTCATCCTAACGAAATTAAAAGATAAGTAAATATTTGCTTAAAACCATTTTGGCACAAGGATTATGTTTATGATAGCCTTGTCCAGGTTTCTGTCCACAGTACTTTTTATTTTGAAGTTTTTCTCCTGATATTACAGAAAAGAATCATCCAAAATTCAGAGCATTTTGATTCCTATTGTTTCAGGCTTTTGCAGATTGCTGTTGCAGAACGAAAAAAGAATTTTTGATCAGGAGTGATGGTGGGAAGACAAGTGTTAATATTCAGTCCTAGCCAGTCTGGCCATGAAAGAAGCAGAAATGTATGTTTTTCTAGAGGGTGCAGTTCAGATTTTTTTACAGAAATAAGAGAAAGCTTAGAGATGAAAAAGGGGAAGGAATAAATGATTATAAGAATCAGAATCTTCCAAGTGCTTTTTTAAGTTCTGACACAGATCATGAATGCATTTGCCTGACTAAAGATTAAGTTCAAAAATAATGTGCTAGCATTTAGCTCTGAATTTTTTGCAAGTGTGTAACTGTGAGTGTTGTACAAGATAGGACCTACATTCTTCAAGTTAAATAAACATAATGAACAGATACAAGTTATATCCTAGAAGCCTCTGCTTTCTTCATATTTTTTAAATGTTAGGAGGATAAATTGGATTTGGGAACTTTTAATCACCTTTGTTGTAAGCTTGTCTCTTCAAGGGCCTTCCAGAGCAAAGCAAGCCACAGCCTGATTGATCATTTTTAAAGGGATTCCATTGGCCACACATGCACTCAAAGCAGCGTCTTTTATATTTTCTGTGACAAAGTAATCCTGGTTAGGTTCACAAGGTGAATATAGAAAAAAGCCCAAGAGAATGAGAACTAGAAGAAACTTGTATTTCTCATTTTCAGGCTTACCATACACAGTGTTTCCCACCTTCAGTCATATGGGAATTCCTGTCCCACACAAAATAACTGAGTAACCAAACCTTTTTGCTCTTCTTTTCTCAGGAGACATAAAACAACGAGAAGCACTCAGAAATGCTGGATTGTCCCAAGTAAGAAAACTCTGTGGAAAACAAAAACAACTCCCAAAAACTTTACATAAAACCTGCATCATCTTCATGTAAAAAATTGACTTTGTTGTTTACTGCTGCACTCTGTTTTTAAAACAGCAATAGCAAGGAAGAAATTTACAGTCATTTAAACACCGTGGACAGGCTTTGCTAAGCTGCAGTGCTTTGGCTACTGATAAAACAAATTAGCATCAGAGTAAGAATAGGACAAGATAGTGCTATGACAGAAATAATATAAGGAATACTAAGAACCCAGGTGTACATAATTAAGATTGTAATTCAAGCAAAGGGTTCAGGTGACATCATTTATCAATGTCACTACAAACTCTCAATGGAATTACAGCTTTGTATGCAGAACTCAGATATACGCGATTTGTTAGAATACATGAGGAATGTTTCTATTAAAAGTAGACAGACAATATGTTAACCTCAACTAGTGGTGGTGACAGGATGAGATACAAAGAGAGGAGGTTTTTTTTCTATTCTAGCAAAAAAGAAGGATGAAAGAGTCAGAGTATTTCTAAGATATTTGGAAATTAAATTTATTTAAAATACTGACTGGGGACTTTTTCACCCCAAAAAGCAGCAGCAGAAGTTTCAGTTCTAATGTTATTCAACATTTCAATAAAAACCAGAATTTTACTGCAAAAATGAACACAGGAACAGCCAAAAATACTGATTTGTCTGTCTCATTATGTAGCATAAAATCACATTAAAATAAACCCAAGAAAAAAATTTCCATTAGAAGGATGGTATAAAATATTTACAATTAAACACACAGTAAGGCTAGCAGTAAATTATTAATTGCAAATTAACTCATTTTTAGGCGTAAAAAAGAGTGAACACTGATGCTTGTAAATACATGTACTGAAAGGAGATTATGATCTTTACTCTTTCTGAATGTCTGATTCTGGTTTTATTCTTATAAACAGAATACTTTTATGAACATAATTATGAAACAGAGGCCCCACAGTCTGTGTGAATTTTAAAGGTCTTAACTGAACTTAAATGCTAATTAATGCAAAATTACATCCTTAAATTACACTCCTAAATATAATTTCAATGCCAAACTACTTGTTACTCTGTTATAATTCCACCAATACCTTGTGGAATTTTCAGCCTCACTCAGATGCCCACAGACCTTGCACATTAAAAGTGAACAGCATCTCCTTGAGAAGGCATCACTCAGGAAATAGTGATGAATCCCAGAAATACAGTGCAGAATGGTATGAGGCTTGACTGCTAAGTAATTAGAGAGAAAGATCCTAATCAATGCAGTGAAGAAAAGGTTTCCTTTGACTTGATAAACTTAGCACTAAATCTCACCTGTATGAAGTGCTTACAGCTATAGCTGTAAAAATTCATTAAATTATTCAAGGCACTGTGTATTTTTCAGGTTTGGTCACTTTCTGAAGTACTCTAATTGAACCCTATAAATTGCATTCCTTTTTAAGTGTACAGCAAAACTTGTAATGCTCTTGAATACAATCTAAAACGTGTTTCTGGATTCTACATGGTCACTGATAGTATCACCAATTTTTCAAGTTTGTCATTTGTAGATTGCAATAATATCTCAAAAGATAATGTATTCTCTGAAACCATCAGGAAGTGCTGACTGATGTAATACAGTCACAGGGTGTTTAGTTCTCATTAGAGAGTTGTGGGGGTTTTAGTTGTCTGTTGTGGAAGTACATATCTCTTATGAAAAATGAAAAGCACAACAACTTGGGAACTTGTAGAGTAACAACACTTGTAGTCCAAGTTCACAAGTCCTGAAAGTCTAGCTTTGCACATTGTGCCTGAAGAGAATGGCTTGAACAGTAGCAGTTTTGACCTTGAGTAACTTAATTTGGAAAGGAAATTTGGCCAAACTAGCTCAATGCGGGAGTTCTCATCAAGGATTAATGCAGAGGATCAATATGAACTTTTTATAGCAGACTATTTTTGAAAGAGGACAACAAAAGGTTAGAGTACTTTAAAACTTGAAAAAGCAAATTAGTATGACTTAAAGTGGGCAGTATAGGAATGAGAATGGAAAAAGCAGGGATCTTGATTTCATGCCAGCATTTAGTAATATCATTCAGCTAAAATACAGAGAAAACGGACTTTAAAATTATATTTTTGTATCTTTTTGCAACCATAGCTGACTTTATAAACATTTGACTACCCTGTCTTCTCATCTCTTCATGGTGGTGCTGAATGACAAACATGATTGCAATTGACTGATGTTACTGTCACAATTTTTTTATTTTCTACAAGGTCAAAATTGCATATAAACATATGTCTTTATTTGAAATTTAAAGGCTTAATTACCTTCTAAACAAAAGAGTTATGGAAAACACATAAACATAGCTCTTCCTTAAGTTCCTGTACACACAAATCCCACTCCTGAAGTGTAAGAGCTCCTGTAATGGGGAATCAGGCCCCTTAATAGCCCTGTCAGTAGCAACAGATATTTATGCATGACCTTATGTTACCTTACCTAAGGAGCTAAAGGACAGATTGATCCCACTTACTGTCCCCATCACTGTCTCCTTTCCCCTTGTCTCTCCCTTAACTACAAATCAAACTCTAATATGGCTTCTTAGCACAACTCACATCTGATATTTTTCTCCACTGTCATGTGGCAGACTCACAAGAGCTGACTACCTACCCATGTGCCATTTGTGTTCAGCAAGCTCCATGAGCACTGGGGGTGCTTAGAAGTTCAGATGGTATCTCCAGCTACCTGCAGCCATTCCAGCATACACATCTGTGACAGATTCCAGTACATTTTAATCCATTTCAGAATACTGTTAAAAGGATGGTTAACATCTTTGTAGATGGCACTAAATGTGTTTTAAGAAATATTATACAAGCTTTATGCAAAATTAAAAATTTTCTAGTGTGGTTATTTAATTCAATGTTTCAAATTTTCTGTTTCTGACACTTGCTGAGGAAAGTTTACAAGCAGTCTCCTTTTCTTAGACCTCTTCAGTCTTCACCTGTGCTCTTTTGAAGCAGAGCAAGCTAAGTTCCTGAAAAACAGCAAACAGTTTTGCCAGATAATCTATCTTCTTGAGATCTCCCTGTCATCTTCCCCTTACTTAGGCTTTGTCTCTGAGGATGAGTCAGTGGCACAAATTCTCTTTATTCAGATCAGGGGGGAAAAAAAAGAATATTTGTCTGACAATGATCTCTTGCCCCTGAAATTTCAGTTCTTTGTTCTCCTTTTCTTCACTCATTTCTGTCTTTTGTAACCTGTGCCTCCCATTTGGGTTCCTATACCCAAATAGTCATTATTTCTGCTCTTTGGACTCCATTTCTTGTCTTCCCTCTCCTTGAAGCTGACTGTATCTTTACAGAGAGATGAAGATGCTTCAGGTGATGGAGAAAGACCATGATCCTTTTTTTCCAAACCTCTCCATTCTGGTTTGGAAGTTAACTGGGGTTTAGTGATATTTTCAATAATGGCTGGTTGATATACTGTTTCCAAACATGAACTCTGCTTTCAGCAGCAGAACAATAAAGATGTAGTGCTTAATAATGAAGAACAGCATTTTTTATTTTACAAAACAAGCCTCTCAGCTTCAGTGGTGTTATTCATGAATAACACCTTGTGCATATGCATTATGAGACAGTGCTTAATTGAATGATTGCATAATATGTTGTTCCACAGAATAAAATATGAAATATTCATTAGTCCAGAGAGGGAGTTAGAATGCCTGGTGGTTAAATCACTCACCAGGGAAATCCAGCTCCTACTCCTTCCTTCAAGTGAATACGTAAGCAGTTTATACAAAAAGGCTTTAAAAGCAACTAGGATTTTTCTTCCCAAAATCTACTATATCCCCATGGTGAGTGTACTATCCCAACAGGCAGGAGTATGCTCTGAGTGTGGCATAGAAAGACACAGTTAAACACAGATCACCTACATCCTTTCATGGAGCTAAAGCAGTCAGATCTGCCTTAACCAGGCAGCTGGGTTTAATGGGACCAAAAACTCCCTACAGATTTTATTTTTCAGGAAATGACTGTCTTCGTATAGGTGCCTCATTCAGGAAAGGGTTTCCAGATGTGACTCCAGAACAGAAGGAAGAACTTTATGCAGTCTAAATCCAAACTCAGTTAAGTCCCTCTGAGAAACATGGTGTTAGCAATCTGTGCATATCCTTAGCTGAAAGTGCAGGGTTCTCCACTCACTGTTAGCTGCTTTGAGTCAACAGCTAAGAACCCAACTCACCTCATGCCTTGAAATGGGAAACAGGATGCCAAAAGTATTGCAATAATCTGTAGTTCAACACCTAAATCCTGTTGCAGATTTAACCTTTGTTAATCTGTGAGGTGGAAAGATCTTTGGGAGACATGCTTAGGTAAAGTAATACCTAAATAATGCCCTCAAAAATTAAATTGATCTCATAATCATTGTGCCTGTTGGAATCATATTGAAGTGACAGGGAAAAAGAAGTTTGAAATGGATAAAACTAGGAGGAAAATAATGCTTCTTAAATAAAATTAATTAAAAAATTATTTACATCTCAGACAACAGTTGGCTCTGTCAAAAGATATGTATGTGCTTTATGAGTTACTGGTAAATAGCAATAAAAAAATGCTTTTGATTTTGTGTAGGGTATCACAGAGAGGCATTCTCCTGGCATATTTATTTTTGCATTTTTCCAGGAAATAAAAGAGAAAGTGAGATTGGGGAAATAGCACACTCTGGGGAGACAAAATCAGTCAGAATAAATAAATATGCCCAAAACAATAACAGAAGCAAATGTGGCACCAAATATCACTGATAGACAAAGAATGCATTAATTCAGCATTGCAAATTACTCTTGCTTAAGGCGGATGTACTTGGTATACCCTCTTAATTATTGCTCTTCTCATCAGTTTGCAACTCAAAGCACATTCTCTCAGTAGCAATTAGGGAATGATATAATTATACGAAGCTCTAGGAACAAGAGAAAGCTTCTGAATCAAAATGCTACAGAATTTTTTAAAAAAAGTTTGCATTGTAACGGATGCCTCGTGCACTGTCCATCTGGAGAACCCATTCCACATCTTTGGAGGCTCAGGAAGCAATCTGGATCAACAGAGACTTGATTTTTATATCATCTTTTCAACCCACCTTCTCTTTGAATGCTCAAGCTCTTCTCAGGCATGGAGAAGACAGAAATAGATGGCTGGTGAATTAAAGGGTTCAGCTTCTCGGCTCCTGTTCATCCGCAGAGTGGTTTCCCTTGAGGACATTCTACTTACATATGCACATATGCATCTGTAGCTCTAGAGAAGATCTCTCTCAGTACCTGACTGGTCCTAGAAGAAGAAGCTGCTGTACGAAGGCAGGGAGCAGAAACACTTGTGTGTTTATCTGCTTTTGTGCATCCAAAGGATTAGAGGTCTATTAACAAATGTCAGTCATACCAGCAGGACTAAGTTTGAGAGCCTATCTGCCATCATCACCCAGGGGCCAGGAGTCTAACTCACTGTTTATTTTCTTCACAGAGCTTCATGCATTGATGAGCTAGAACATTATTAAGTACATTTCTGTCTAAAACCACCTTTTAGTAAAAAGTCCAGGTTGTTTCAGTAGATCAACCCAAAAGGTATGCAGGTTCATAGAAGTGCACTAATGTGAATGTGGATCAATACATGTGGACAGCCTAAATGTTTTATGAAAGCAGTCGCCATAGTGAACTTCTCTTCAGTTTAAGAGTTCATAAGAAGACAAAAGTTTGCTGCCTTTATATTCTTTTGGCCAGTGAGTTTAGGATACTGTCAACAAATGAAAAATAGTGAATTGCCTTCTCTATTCGGTGCTACAATCAGTTAATTCAGCTGGAGACTAGAATAAATGCTCACTAAAGCTGTTAGCACTGTTAAAATCATTAAGATGACGACAGTATTAAAAAATTAACTATAGACATGGTACCTTTAATATTTTGGGTAGTCACTTTGAAACTGATACTTTCCCATCAGCTGTGTTTTATGTAATGACCAGACCAATTTTCTTCTTGAAGAGAAAACAAGAAATAGTGTACTTTGCTGTCAGAGATCCTGATTTTTTTAACTTTAAATGGAAGAGTAGGTCTACAGTCAGCCATAACAGCCATTTAACACAGGTTGGTATCTTATGGGGCAAGTAAACTTTCCCAGTTGCAAAAGCGGTACTAATTTGATTTTTAGAAATACTAAAAAATAAATATTTCTCGATTCAATCAAAGAGGGAAAGAGCTAAAGATTGGGAGAATTTGCCAGCAAGGAGCCTATTTATTTACATTTGCCCTCTGGAATCTTGATTTTTGGTAGAAATTTTGCCAACATGCAAAACATCTAGAAGTGTGTAAGTAGGAGTAACTTTATTCACCTTTCCTAAGTGGAGAAATCAGTCCTAAAATATTACAAATTTCCATGTTTCATCTTTTTTTCTTTGGAATACAAGGCAATCTGGAATTGTTTTCTTTTTCATTAGTATTGATCATCATTATTTTAGGAGTATATCAGCCTAAGAGAAACTTTATGTGAGATTTAAGTAGTTCTAACATTGGGATAGTTGCAGAGTTTCTCAAGAACTGGCCAAATGCAATTCAGGTAGAGCCTTAGCTTAGGTATCTACAAATCAGACATTTGAAAAATGAAGAAAAGCTGCCTTTGCAGCTTACAATTCCTTTGCTTCTGAGGATATTGTTTTAAAAAGAACGTAAATTTCTGTATTATAGCAGTGTAAGAGTTTCTCAAACTATTCACATGTGACAAGGATGCCATGCTACTGTTGCTTTCCAGGGAAGGCAGTGAATTAATAAAGAATATTTAATTTCATGTCAATGTCAAAGAATAGGTATTTCAGCCATGATCACCTCAAACTGGGTTTCCCTCCATTCCACATGGATATTAAAGTATCTGAAGCAGACATGGCAATAGGAACCCAGAAGACTGTGGTTGGGACTGATAATATCTGTGAGACAACACATGAGAATGGAGGGGACAGTTCCAGTAATATCGATGTTCAGCCTGTTTTTCAGAATGGTATGTCAGACTATAAAGATATTGTCTGGCTAATAGTGTGCATTTGGCTTACATCAGAAATCCAGTTTTCCTGGAAGTTCATCTGTTCCCTTTCAGGTAGGCGTTAGCCCAAATGAAGAGCATAGCGGGCAGTCAGAAGTTAGCTCTGATTCATTCAGGATGAGGAAGTGGCCACATGAATGGACGAAGATAAATCATGATAAAACATATGGGGGGGGAAATAATGTCAGAATTGAGATTAGGACAAGAGGTCATAAGTACAGCCAGATCATATTACAGCAAAATGACTGTGATTTCAGGACACCACACCAGAAAGTTTAGGTGATCACGGGAGGAATTCGGCTGATTTATAAATTAACTGAAAAGAAAAATCAGGTAACTATTCATTTGAAGTGCGCTTTCAATGGAATTCTATGTTCTATTCAAATTTCTGACTTGAAAAGGAATACAATGCTGGCAGCTCTAATGGAAGCAATTATTGATAATGTGGGAATTTGGCTGGGGTAGAAAAGCTGTTGCCTCACTGCAGCAAATTTCCAGTGAAGGTAATTATTGACTAATGATTCCACTTTATGATAAACTGTAAACAGAAGTGAGAAGGGAACAGAAGACTGCAAAAAAGGTTGGAGCTACATTTGAGTAAAGATACAGCCACCTTTGTTCGGTCCTCTTCAGGGGAAAGGGGCCCATGGATCTCAGGAGTGATGCTAAGGCCATGTTAGCAGGGTGGAGAGCTGATGGCAGTTTGCCACCACGTGGTATGGATTACAAAGGAAGTATGACCTGCACTGGACGAGTCATTGCCAGATGGTTCCCAGATGTGTTATTTATGAAGTCACGGCCTACTTAAACCACATTCCTGGTGTCTTGTCTTCTTTTCCTGCAATGTCCAAGACATTAATGAAGGAATGTATGAGAACCAAATAGCAGACCAGTTGTCAAAAACCAAATGGCAACAGAAATCCTTTCCTGTCTCTAGATATATGTAAATACATATTAGATTAACAAAACCAGCTTTAAACAGCTGATCCCTGAAGAGTCATAGAACTGGCAGTAGTGCATTTGAAGGACAGTACATATCTTGGCCTCATCATTCCCTTGTGAATCTCTACCATAATACTTACCACATTATCCTTGATGATTCTGTTCTTATAACTTCTTCCTTTCAAAGATCCCTCTCTCCCATAGCTTCTTCAATGCAGAGAAAAAAAAATTACATATAAAATCTAGGTTATTCCTTATAATACCAAGTAAATCTGGATGAATGCTGTAGTGTTTCAGATGATCTGACAATGTCAAACATAGTTTGTGGGTTGATTGGTTGGTTGGTTTGTTTGCTTAGATTAGTCAGGTCTGGCAACACGCTGATGTGACTGATCATGCAAGTTTCTTACCAGAAGGTAATTTATTCAGTTTGCATAATGCATCTGAGGCAATGCAGTAACGGTGCATTAGAGCAGAATTTTCTATTGCTTTCGTTGGTGTGGGGTTTTTTGTCTTTTGTTAGAAATGAATGGAATATGATTTGGGGGTTTTTTTACAGTTGCTATAGTTATGAGAAACAATTCCTGAGTCATTGCTAAGAAGGTAGAAAAGAACACTGTGAACAAGCTACCGCTTTGTAACATCCTAGAGACAGAACTGTAGCAATATGACTTGACATACAGAATAACATCAGTTGGCACAAGTTTTATTGATTACTACCTATCATGTGATGGGCCCTCAGGTTTTAATAAATAAGCTGGAATTCTACTGGTACAAGAAGTAATGGAACTATGCTTAAAACAATTCAGAAATATTTGTTCTGAATACAGAAAGCTCATGACAGATTATTTTGCATACAGTATTTTTATGCAGCTATTCAAAACAGACAGTAACCTGTTTGCTTTCTATTCCCAGAAAGTAGGGGATATATATTAACATTGATTTTCATTACAGTGATCTGTGTTTCTCAATTTATTCCCTTGGTGAGCAGCTGTCCTAGGTAGAGGTCAGTGTAAATGAAAACTGAATATGTCCATAATATGAAATAGTGTTGCAAATATATTTAGGGTCAATGGAATTTTTCTATTTATGTAGTATTCTACTTTATTGTAGATACCAAGAAAAATGAAACTCCTATAATCCATTTCAGACAAATACAGAACAGCAAAAAAGGATGTGTGTAGCACATTTTGTATAGGTGCAAGCACTCAGTAATAAAGAGATTGGTCATCTTCATTATGGCAAAATATTTTAAATCATTCATCTGAAGGTTAGAAGGAGAGAAAAAAAGCATGGTTATCATTAAAGAAAAACCCTGGAATCTGTTAGTTTCTTGTTAGAAAGATTATGCTTTGTAAGTTAATACTATATGAAGTAGGGAAGGGAACAGTGAAATACAGATATCTATGTTTAGGCTGAAGGCATGTGGCATTTTATGCATATATTAGAGGACATAGAGCTCACAGATCAAGAGCTAATAGTTTGACAAAGAAGTGAGGGAGTAATCTATTGAAACAAAACCAAATTAACTACCTGGCTTTTACCATTGTTTAAAATACAACCTTCTTGCACAGATAAGTAAGCAGGTTAAAATCATTTAAGAACAATAGCAACTGGCAGGAACAAGCACATCAGCTATATCAAAACCCCCACAAATGGAAGTTAATTGAACAACACATTAATATAGTCTAATTATTCCAGATGGTTTTAGACATCCAATTCTTACAAAATTTAAATTTCAAAATAGTGGACCAAATTAGTTTATACCTTCATGATCTTACCTTTCCCAATTTCCAGTTAAAACTTGATTCCAGACAAACAGCACAAATTCATTATTGTTGTTAACTGTACAGTAAGTGCAATAGATTTGATCAGTCTTTGATTCATCCCAATATATTTTTATGAGGATAGTACATAGTTAATTTTTTTTTCATATTTAATCTATCTTCTACTAGAACTGGTTCAGAGAGGAATATCTGTAAACACCTGAAGGGATGGTACAAATAGGACAGTCAGGGTCTTTTCAGTGGTGCCCTGTGACAGGACCAGAGGCAAGGGACACAGCTGGATATGCAGAAAGCTCTGCCTGAATATCAGAAAACACTTTTTCACTGGGAGTGCGACTGAGCATGGGCACAAGTTGCCCAGGTGATGCCATGATGATTTTTTGCCTTTTCTTTTATACCCCTTTTATACCTTTTTAAATCTTCCGTATTCTTAGTGGTTTTTAGCCTACATTATTAGACTTATTTGTCCAGCTAAGAGACTAAACATTTTAAAAGCTTCATAGATAGAGATCAAAATGCCCCAGACACCCAGGTCCTCGCCAGAACACATTCTGTAAACTAAGATAGAACCCTCCAGGGGAAGGTTCCTTGGAGAAGAGGACTCACTCGAGCCTCTCATTGAGAAATCTTTCATATATATGCTAATTAGTAAAACCTATAATGTTATACTCGATCTATTGTGTGTGGCATTGCGGTGTGCGTTGGAGTGCATTTGAACTGGACGTGGTGCACCTAAAGATCCTTAAAATAAATACAAAGATAAAATCCCTTTTTCTCTTCTAACCATGTATGATTCTTGATTTTAAGACCAGGAAAAGGCATCACAGGGATGTTGTGGAGTCTTCCTCCTTGGAGATATTCAAAAACCATCTTGGAAAACTGTCTTTAGGAGGCCCTGCTTGAACAGGGGGCTTGGACCAGATGATTTGCAGATGTCCCTTCCATCCTGAGCTACTTCATGATTCTGTGGCCTTGAGTGAAAGGAATTCACTTTAGTTAAAGTGCATTAATTAGTCTGCAAACAATGCTATTATATAGGGGATCTATATATTACTCTAGATCTTTTTTTTCAAGTTTCTACAAAACCTGTCTTTATAAATAAAAATTCTTATTTCATATGGAAAAAAAAAATCCTTCACCATTATATATTTTATGAAAGTCTTTTTTTCTCTCTTGGCAAAAGATTCAAAAACATGACCATGAATAACCTAGTATCAACTTCCCACTTGTTTCATTAACATTTGAAACTTCATTTTATTAAGTTTTCATTAGTATTTTTTGAAAAGTAGAAAAAAATCTAAAATTACAAAATGGCAACATTTACCATGCCAAAGGATTTTAAAAAGCACCCAACTTAAACAGATTTCTAATTTAGATGCTTTTATCATCCTTGGGTTTTAAATGCTGGGCTGTAATATTGACAAGATAATTTGCAGAGCATTACTCATGCTATTTAGTTTAAGTCTTCACTGTTTCTTATTTCCTTTTGGAAGTTTTTAAAACAGAGATGATTACCCAAAGAACAAGTCAGATCCTTTATCACAGTGAAAATTACCAGTAATAGATTAAATTTATAGATATTAGGAAAACATTATTTAAAGTTACACTTAAAGAGTGTTTGTTGTTTTGCTTAGTGGTTTTCAAGGGTTTTATATAGCTGCTATTATTAATGCATGTTGTTTGACTGGGGAAGGAAAGAAAGGTTGAAATCTGAGACAATATTAAAATACTTTAGAAACTTTAAAGCATTACAATAGTTATTTCAATAAAACTACTTCAAATATTTCTTCAAGAAGGAAACAATTTGGAGTTCAAGTTCAGCAGCATAATAAGTGAAAATGTATAACAGTACTCTTATTCCCATCACTAAACTATAGATTACGGTCTTTTTCAGTTGTTGCCATTATAAATCCCTGTTCCCAGGGGTGCTAAGCTATCATAAAAATTTGCTTTGGGCAATGCTTTAAGATAAGTTCTTCAAATAATGCATAGGGGATTGGCTTGTAACTCCCACTTGTGTTAATAGGAGCTATCTAGGCAAATCTCTCATGGATTCATGGGAGAGAAAGCTCCAGAGTATAAAAAAGTTTTGGCCTGAGGATTATTTGTTTTTGATATATATCCTGATAAAAACATGCTCTAAAATAAAACACTTCAAGCTAGTGATCTCAGTTATTTGCTGGGTCTGTTAGCACTCAGATTTTTTTAAATTGAAATTCCACTAATGAAGCCTGCAACATAAATTATTTCCTACAAGTTTGTGGAAGAAAGAGTAATAGTTTGGCTGAAGAAATATAAGTTTTCAATCCAATAATATACAATTAACTGAACAGAGACATTATATACTAAGCTTTATGCTATTTTCTATCTAATCCAAAATGCTGGTAGAACTTCACTTTGATACACGCCCTGCTCTTTAGGAGGTGGGGATATAGATTGATGCGGCTGATATGAGTTTAAGTGGCCCTTAACTTCTACATGCAGCTTCACATTTTCCACTTTTGATGTAGGTTACAGTGGTATATCAACTCATCTTCCCTCTTCTGGGAGAAATTCCATTCCCCTAATTCCAACAGCTCACATTTCATACAGTCCATCCACGAATCAGGTCATGGGTTTACTATAAATGAGTGCGCTGATAAAAAAACTTGACACACTTCATCTTCTAAAAAAAATCTGGCTATGTCTGTGTCTCTCATGCCTGCATTCCCCAACTAGTTAGGCAGTAAAAATATACCAGAAACTTCCACTAAGAACCATAATTTTCAGTTCTCTTAAGTTCTCCTAGTCATTTACATTAAATATACAAGTGTCTGAATATTGCAAAAGAAGAAACACTACACAGAAATACCAACTTCATCAGTTTCAGCCATTTTGGAAAGTAGCTTAATTTTATGCGTTCTGAATCATTCCTTGAAGGAACTTTTTTTTCACAGACTGTTATGAGATTGCAGGGAAAAGAAAAATTATCCTTCCAATCTAAGGACCACCTTTGTGAGTACCACTTTTCAGCCTACACATTCTACATTCTTTTTCTTAGGCAAGGTTTTCTAAAAGAACATGCTTATGTCAGAGGTTGACTATGTCAGCTTAAAGTACTTCTTCAACACAATTACAAGACTATAAAGTCATCTCATGAGCTGGGGAAAGTGAGCTATTCTGCATATAATAGGTACAGCTAAATGTACTCTTTCTTTTCTGTATCAGATATTTCAGGTGCACTTCTTCATGCTTCTTGTAATTTCCATACAACTTTCTGGTAAACAGATGGCAGAAACTTTAAATAGTACTTGAGGTGAGATCTCACCAATGTCTTCTACAACAGAAGTACTACTTTCCTTTCTGTACTGCAGGTTTCTTACTTGCCACAATCTCAGATCATACTTTTCATTTCAATAGCCTCTTCACATTGCTTGTTCACGTATTTTATGTGACTGATTAATAGTACCAAACTTTATCTTCTTCCTCTATTACTTCTACTCTGTAAGCAACAAAGCTTTGCTATTTGTCCTAAACCCCACACCTACTACTGTTTTATGTCATCCTAGCTCTTTTACTCCAAAGTTAAATTGTCCATTTTGCTCTGGTAGTCTGGACCTCTCCCATGTTAATTTTCTATCACTGTAACTATTTTATTTGTCTTACTAACAGTTTCCATGAACAGTATCACCTGCACTCTTTTCTTACACATATTACAATTCTTGCACTAGTCTAGCTTCATTAACCTAATAAACAACTTACTATTGGATTACTTTGTAGTAAATCTGATGTCCAGATATATTTTAGCTACTACAATTTCTTTGCTTAGAAAACCCTTTAATTTACCCAAGAAAGGTACAATTACCCTGCATGATTGGCTTTTGCTGGATATACTTAGAATTTTTTCACTTCTGGTTTATATAATTAACTCTACTATGATCCAGATTTGTTCTCAAATCTCCATGAGGTAAGATTACTATGTCTGTAGTTACCCAGATCACATATCCGCCTTCCTTAAATATGTACAACACGTTTGTTTTCCTGCAACAAATACAATATGATTCACAATCTAATGGACTCCTTAAAAAACTTGCTACAAATTAATTTTCCGTGAGGAAATCATGAGTTGAAATATGAAAACAAAACTTAAACAAAATTTTTTGTGGTCATGTGGGAAATATATTTAAATAATCAGTGGAAAGTTATCAAATTGCATTTTGTTGACCTCCTTGGTTTGCAATGGGTAATATCTAAAAAATAAATAAATAAGTAATGAATATTTATAACCTGTCTGTTTTTAATGTAGTCCATCAAATTTAAATGAGGCAAAGGATTAAAGCTACAATTTAAAAGCTTCAAACTAGAAGAGCTTATTTTTAACCTTAGGACAGCCCAGCATTTAAATAAGACCAATTGGAACTGGGAATGAAAATGAACTCTTAATTTTATTAATCTCCTTATACTGTTGTGCATTGTTCTGAGTCACCAAAATATGCATAGCTTCTGAACAGCCTGACACTTTGCTTTGCATTTCATGCTATATTTTAAGAAATATGTATCATATATCACTTGTTAATGGTTTCTGTGGGAGGAGATGAGTAATTAAGGACTTGTGAAATTGGGGCAGGGTACGTTTTTATAACTGATAACATAAGCTCACAGGATGGCCACAGTTCAACAAAGGGCTTAGCTTGCTCTGTTCTATAAATAAGCACAGGAAATTAGATTAAATTTTTTAAATTAGATTGCCAAGATTTTCAAAAGTGACCATAGGATCTGTGTGTCTTGCTTTGGGACCCCCACTACAAAGTACTTTTCAGAATCCTCATGTTTGACTCCTTTTGAAAATATTTTAGTTTTAGAAAGATTTTATTTCTTCAGGCTTAAAAAAAATATATAAAATAACTCACATTTGAGAAGGATTTAGCTAGACTTGGGAAAAAACCAAAGAGAGCAACCAGGACTACTCTTGTAATTGAATTGTCTTGTTCAACATGCTATATATAGCACATTATGGGATATAAATTTTCTTTACAAGGGTGAATTGTAGTCACTCAAATACTTCTGTATGGGTTTTTTAGTGTAAAGTGTTTATTTGTAATATTAATAGGCAGAAACTAATCCTTACAGTTCCTCCCTCTTTACTATTCCTTTGAACTTTCATTTAGAAATTTAATGAATGTTTAAGTTAGGTTGGTTTTCTTTCCCAAACTTTAGTAGAATATGAGACAATGCCATTTACAGTCTTGTAACTTGTAGAAGATTTATCTGGGTTTTGTAAATAAACCAGTCATATTGGTTAGGGCTTAGATACTTGAGTTCCAGACAGAGGAGGGAGGAATGGAGACATTTTTCCTCCTCTAGTGTTTAAAAAGGTGTTTGATACCTGACAGCATCAGACAATCCACTCAATACAGCTAAGACACTAAAGCAGGCTTGTAACTTCAGTTTATGACTATGTTTTGAGGTTCAAGGGTACTCTCCAAAGCCCTTGGGAAGCTCAAACTGTATTTGGATTTGGTGTTGCTATAGAACCTGAGCACTCCAGTCCATCTGGCCACTGTTTGGTTTCCAACAGAAGAAAAGTGGAGGCAGAGAAAGACACTGATGTGGACGATGCCAGCAACATGGAAATTTTCAAAGTACAGTTTACTTTGACATGTGGACTATATTTACTATGACAGATCCAACTTTTAGGAAAGCCTGGAAAATGGTCTATACATAGTTCTCTCTTTGGCAGAATGAGAGTTGGGAAGACCCTAGGCATGTATCTGTGTTCCATTTTTAAAAGAGAATGAAACGCATATGCAAGAGAATGAAACTTTATTCCTCTTTTCTTAAATTCTGAAGTATCTTTTCACTCAGTACTATTTCATTGGTTTAGTTGTTTATGAAACAAAACAGTAAAACATAGTGTTGAGGATAGAAAATGTCCTAGTATGTGCTACACATGAACTGAGTATAAATTTAAGTTAGTAACATAGTAGCAGATACAACACAAAAACAAGGAAAAGGGTTGAATGTAAGGTTTTATTTTTTTTCTGCTGCTGTTTGAATTTTTCCTACTGTCTTTACCACCTCAAAAGTAGGTCCTTACAGAACTTCTGTGCAACACCTAAAACCTTATCTAGTACCCGTGTTTCAACATTGTATAGGGAAAACAGCTACATGTATAAACATTTCATGGAAGAGGAACCTTAAAATTCTCATAAAGAAGATTGACAACTGCATAAAAATGGAGATTAAATATCTCAGTCTCTATTCTCCAGTCCTTCTCAACTTCCTTGAATTATAAGTCTTTGTAAAATGATTTGGGATGCCTGAACAAAAAAGATAAATAGACAATTATTGCAGTTGCAATTGGAAACAATTTAGATGAGCCATCTGGCAAGTATGTTTTTTGCTGTTCTGGTCATACAGAGGGCAGGAAAAAAACCATTTGTGGATAAATGTGAAGTGTCCTTGCACTTCTAACCCATCACGTGAAATCTGAGAGAAAATGTGAGGTAGGTTTGTCACTAAGAATAAAGTGGGGCCTGAACTGACAACCCTTGTTAGATTCCTTCCTTTTCTTTCTCTCTTGTGTCCCTAGTAGACAGATATACAAATTACAGTAACAAAATTAAATGTCCAAACAGCACCTGGCATGAGTCTAATTCCGCTCCTGTGACATTCCATGTAAAACTGTATTGATGGCACCATACATTGGCTAAGCCCACACAGCTACTCCTTCTGCCAGTCCTTCCATGTCTCACAGAGAGCAACTTACACATCTTCCTTTTATGCATGAAATTAGTGTTTGGAAGGTAAATGCTGTTCAGGATAACAGTTGAACTCTATTAACAGCTTTGAAAGGGGGAGGGAAACAACAGAAAAAGCCGCATTTACTTTGATGACACTCTCACTACTCAGATGAAATGCCAGAAATGCAGCTCACAATGCTGTTCAGAGACAATCTGAATGATTTTGTGGGTATTTTGATGCAAGTGGAGATAAAGATTCAGAACAAATTCATTGTGTAGAGGAGGAACCGCACAACAGCAAATCTTTCTCCTCAGCTACCAAACCTTAAAGCCAAAGTTCCCTTGTGTGCATCTACACCATATCTCATCCAACAGTACATCTACTGTATGTTAGGTATATGTGCAGGATATTTCAGTCAGTATTCTAAAATTCTCATGTAAAGCCTGTTTGTTTGCTACGTGTCTGTCCAGCAGTTCGAATCTATGAGGCAAATAAGTGAGTAAAAATATGTCTTTAATTTGCTAAAACAGGTATTACACAAAAGAGAAGATCTTGTTTCTCAGGAACAGTAGACAACTGTTTTCTTAAACAATATGTCAAGGTTTACATTCTCAAAGGGTTTTCCGAATTCAGGCCCAGAAAGCAAGTAAAGTGTTGTATCATCAGTTAAAACTGAAGTATTTTTTCTGTTACTAAAAAAATAATGGAATGAAGTATTTTATCTTGTGTCACTTCTCAGATTTGAACATAAAGGCATGAAAAAGTCTAATTATTATTAGCACACAGTAAAAAAAAAAAAATACCATATCTGAACTTTTCACAGAAAGAAAATAATTTGGAAATGATGCAACTGAATATAATTTAGGTCCAGTAGATAAAGATGAAGAAGAAATAAGAAAATGCAGAAACGATTACATTCAATGATGCATCAAATGCCATCATCTCTTATTGTTGACTCAGTTACCCTTGACACCTATGGAAGTTGGTCTTCAGTGACTCCCAAGTGTTGAACTCCAAGAAGATAGAGAATAGGTAGTCAACGGAAGAATATTAATTGACAAAGTAGTTCTGCCAAAATATTTCATTGTTGCCTTTTAAGATGGGATAATTTCTCTCAGTGGAAAGCATAGTGATGAACCTACACAGAAAAGAAAGAGATCATTAAAAGTCTAGATGCTATAAACTCTTACTTCTTTGACTGCTGACTCTCCTACAGGCTAACCTAGAGCTGCTGCTGTCTCCTCACAGGCCTGTGTGTGAGTTGAACTTCCAGGAGGTGTAAATCACAGAGATCAAATCTCTCACTTCTACCCATTGTTATATTAAAAAATATGGATATAGGCAGGTGCATCTCTTACTGCTTCTGTGTTTTATGTATGACGCACAGTTGTCAATGCATGTTTGGAAATGCATCTTTAGGGAGACATGGGTAATAGGACTGTTGCTTTATAAATCCCAAGTTCTCTTAGACACAAGCTGGACATTGTCATGCTCTGCTCTCCCAAAGGAGATATACTTTGGGATATGCATAGGACCAGACCAAGACATAGCTAAGAAATTTGCAGTAGTAATAACATTATTGGTAGAAAGCAAGGTGCCTACATATTCCATTGGAATTTTGGATCATTCTCTTGAATTTAGGTGCTGAAATACTTTTTTGAATATATTCATAGAACCTGATCGTCTCTGAGAACTAATCATATTTATCTTATTTATTATTTAGTCTTTTTTTGTGAATATAGTTTTAAAAAAAGTTCTCCGTTAAGTGTTCCTAGGAAACTACTAACTTCTACATATCTGCTTTCTGGCCCTATATAATAACTATGAAATTTATCCAGTAACTGCTGCCCCAAGGTTCCTGAGAAGAAGAAACTCTGCTATGTATTTCAGCAAATAAGTCATCTAAGGTGCAGGAAGAAAGAGAGTACAATAATTTATACAGTGCTTTACTTCCTTTACATAATAGAAATTAATTATTTTTTTTAGTTATTGGCTGATTATTCATGTTGTATTTCTGGTGAGTTTGGATTCATTAACTATTGTACAGATTCAAGATGTGGTGTTAAATTAAATTGGAATATAAATGAAACAAGCAATCCAGAATAATATATATACCATATAAAGATGACTAAGATACTATCAAACAAATATATTTTGTTAGAATTTTTAATTTCTCTCACAAAATAATAAATACTAATATTTTCTTATTCACTTTTCTTTCTGGTAGGTGATAAAGGCACCATTCAAGAGAGGACTCTGTAGTGTCAGACCTTTGCCATTTGCCCAGAAGTCTTTATTCAGATCAGAAATAAAATGGTTAAGTAAAAAGCAAAAAGGTTTGGAACTGTTAATGGAAGCAACTATAAAATTTGGAAGTACAAACTATTTCCACATTGGTCCTATCTATCTCAGCCTTTTTTTTTCTTTTGTACGCACAAGGTACACTTGCTGTTCTCCAATACAAATTAGCGAAACTTTCTTTTCCTAACTGTATTTATTTTACTGGATAGTGGACAAACTATCAGTTGTACATTGTGTTTCTTATAAGATTTCTCAAATTTCAGCCTATTATTAAAATAACTTTTTTTTTTTTTTAAGAAGTGAAACACTATTTCAGGTTACACTGTCTCTGTTTAAGCTGTCATTTCAGGTAGCAACAATGTAGTTTTCCCGCACTATAATTGTTTTAGGCATGACTATTTTCTCATTGCATGTGGCTACACTTGCTTATTAGAAATAATATGTGCTGTACTTAGACATAAACCTATGCACATAACACTTTGTTAGAAATATTTAATTTAGAATTAGTTAAGTGATGGCTTGGTAAAAAGAAATGTCTGGATTTGTTATTTATCAAGTAAAACCACCATAGAAATATATTATGCTTTTATGATTATTCCACATTTAAAATGGAATGATTAGTTTATTTCAAATTACCATTATTTCAAGAGCATTTTGTGATTCCTGCTCTGTTACTACAGATTTTTTCCCTAGAAGACTTATCAAGATTTGTATCTAGCATAAGATTTGTTGTTACTAGTAGGTTGAGTGATCAGCAGCCAGACGTTGGACCAGTATCTCATTTCCTGTCTTCTGCAGGTGTCTATTGACATATAGGAAGAAATTTTTTCCTGGCAGTTAAATTATTTTACTTGGCTTGGATGGACAATCTTCTTTACTGGTTTCCTTGACACTGACATGAATCAGTAAGGACACAATTCATTCTACGTGCATGAAGCTGAGGTGGTCATCACAATGAACTGTTTATTATGCATTACCACTTAACACCTAAATGTGAGAGAGGAGAGCCAATGTCTTGTAGTTTCAGATTACAAGCTATGTAACAAACTTGGACTCCTGGTTCCATGAACCTAAGGATCATAAATCTTGCACGCAAAATATCATGCTAGTGTTTTCAGGGCATAATACCTGTTTAAATTGACACAAATTAAATCAACATGTTGACACTGTTGGGGGTTTTGGTATAATAAATCCTAGGACCCTTTTGTTCATGTTTTAATAAGCTACCTTTTTATTTAGGCTGAAGTTTCTTTACCATCAATTTAATTTATTGCTTAATTTTCTCTCATTTTAATGTGCTATTTATTGCTTCCAAAGCAGTTATCTCATCTTACCTTAGTTTCTACAATATGTCTACATGAGACTCTAATAGCTAAATAATTTCCTTTTTTGGTCTTTAGATTTATACTTACTGGATTTACACACTGGAAATATTTCCTCTTGCTTCTTAGTATCTAGGGGCTTCTGATTAAGTACTCCTGAAACTGTTGTGTCCTTCAGTTTCAACTGCTTGACTTGGTGTGCCGGTTTGGACAAATCTGGAGGAAAATATCCTCTAATAGAAGGCAGGTCACAACCTGCCCTCCCCCACCAGGTTCAGGAAAAAAGAAATTTTCCTCGAAGGAAAGTGAAAGAGATAGAAAACACACAGGAAAAGGATAATAATGCTAAATAATAAAACCTCTCCCTGTGGAAAGAAACCTGGGAAGATTTCAGAGTCCTTCTGTAGGTGTGGTCTCTCTCCTCCTCCTTGGAGCTGGGCCGGTGTGGACCCACCTCCAGGGCCTCGGTGGAAAATTCTCCCAATGTGTCCTGATGTTGAAACAGTCCAGAAGAGAAGAAGGGAAAAACCGAAGTCCCAGGAAAACAAAGTTCACCTCTCCATCTCCCTCTGGAGAAAAGGAGCCGAAAACTGGCTGAAAAGCAAGAAAGGTGCTTCCTCCGCTCTTGTTGCTGCAGAAGCAGAGGAGTGTGCGTCTGTGTCCTTGAACAACTGTTTTGAAGTTTGCTCGGTTTTTTTCTCTCCCCCCTCTCAGGCTCAGTTTAAAGGCACAGAAAGGCACAAAATTGATTTCTGGGCATAGAGCAGTGATAGGGGATACACATCATAAAGTCACCCCAAGATGTTCCACCCCTTATCCCATATCGTTGGCTCAATGCCCAAACTAACATATTATAACTCTACACACACACATTAATACATACATATATAAATATATACAGCTATGTACAAACAGTGACAGTGACACTCAGCAAGCAGTGGTATACAGGCATTCCACACTACAGGTGGTTCTCACCTAACAATCAGATCTCCCTGCGGTACACAACATGTTGTCCATCCCTCTGCATTACCCACCATGTGCAACCAGGTCCCTAAGCAAAGACAACCCCACGGATGGGTTTGTCTGTACTCGAGGCAGAATTAACCCAGTCTTTATGGTGTTTTCTTCACGTGCCTTTACCTTTCCCTTTCCTTTGATGTGGGAGAGGACCGACGTCTGCAGGCTTCATCTGTTCTGGAGGAATCTTAACAGCACTAAGAGAGTTAATCTCATCCGGGCCTTGCAGCTGGAACTCGCCTTTTGCTGTTGGTCACCTAATTTCTGCCGGGTGGTGGCCAGAGCTCGTTTCAGTGCAGCATTTTATTTCAGCAGCTGCACTGGGAGGGCCTGGTCACGCCGTGGGGCCGCCTGCACGGAGCAGGGCCGTGGATGGAACAGGGCCACTCGGCTCCAGGGTGGCTGTGTCCCGGCCGGCCCGGCCCGCACTGAGGGGCTGTGCCGGGTGTCCAGCGAGCAGAAGCGGCTGAGATCTCAGCCAAGCCGCACCACGGCTGACCCGGCTGGGCAGCGCCGAGCTGGGCCCGGCCCCGCTGGGCTGTGGGCCCCCACGTTACCTGTCCAAAAGCTGGAAGCAAGGGAACGTTCCTGGGCTTTGCTCGTTCTTAAATGTGGATCACAGAGGCGTGTCAAGCTTCTTAAGTGGCTTTAAAAAGTTGCCAGTATTCAAACCAGCCAGTTGATTGGTTGTGTCGGGTCTAGAGGAAGCTGTAAGCACCTCTTTGCAAGAGAATCACTTGCGTGGCTGCTGGAGCCCTCTTTAACTAAAAACCCAAACTATGCTAAACCATGACACTTGGTTAGCTTTACCTCGAAAACTTTCAATTCTCATCGGCTTTTCAACATATAAATTAAATGTTTCACCTCAAATTTGATTGAACATAGATGCTTTCAGTACCTTTACTCATTATGTGTTAAGTACGTTCATTAATCAACATTTCCTATTTTAAATAAAAATGTATTATTCTGGCACTTGTGATTATGGTCTCCTAGCAACTTTCTCGAACCTATCCTTTTCATTTCAATGGTCTAAGGCCAGAAAGGAATGATGTTAACCCTAATTCTGTATGTGGTTTAATCTTTCTCCATGTGGTATAACTTTAATTTGTTAAAGGAGCTGATATCTGTAATTTCATTGGACTAATGATAAAGTACAGTATTAAACTTCCATTCTACATGTCACTGTAACCTATATCACAGAAAGAAAAATCCTTTCCCACATATTCACTTGGAGCCTGCAGTTAGCAGACTGATTGTTTTTCACACAGAAAACTCCAGCAAGGCACCTTAAAGGAAAAACTTAATTCAATAGGTTTTTTCAATACCTCAGTAAGAATCAACTTTTTTTTTCATTTTACATGCTGCTTTTCTCCATCCCAGTGGCTGCATGAGGTAAATTTTTTTGTCCCCAGTTGCAAAGTGCCTTTTCCTTTATCAAGTCCTCCTTAAGCTTTTCTCTGAAATTACTTCCTCTTCTTTTTATTTCTGTCCATATGTCCATAGTTTTTTTCTCCTCGAACATATTTTTTGTGTGTTGTCACAGCTCATTCTTACAAAATTGTGTAAACTCTTCTCCTTAGGTGCCTGATCTTACAATCTCTGGAACCCTGGGGGACAGCTGCACTGCTTTCAGAACAGGGAAGTCTGTAATTCTACAAGAGTAGATCTTAAGAATAATAGTTCATAAATGACCATATATCTTTATATATGTATAAACTTACACATGAAGAAACTCATTCTTCCTTGCTATCAGGGTGCAATTTCTCATTTTTTACCACATTTGAATTTAGGACTGAACAGATCTGTTTGTGCTAGTTGGCACTTACTCCATAGGTCCATTTTCATGGATACACAAGGAAAGCATGACTAATGATATCATCAGTGTTCATCGTTTCTATGTAAACCAAAGCTGTGAAATTAAGTATCTGATCCTGTTCTTGAATTTAAATTTGTTCCTCATCCATATTGTTTACAACACAATTTAATATAGACATGCAGGATAAATTCTGTAGATCTTTGAAGGAGTAAGAGCCTGCATGTGCTCAGGTCTTTAGTATAGGCTCAAGCTTTTGTTTCTATAATCTGCATAGGGCAAATACAGGTAGCTTGAGTACACTGTCCTCTAGGAGGCATGACAAATTCAGGTTTTCTTTGTTGACATACAGTCAACATCCTGGTTGAAGCAAGAAATAAATTTGGAAAGAAAGAACCTAGAAGACAGTCATGCTTAAACCTTGTCTAGGCTTTGCCCTGTTGTCAGGGCATCAGGCTCAGCCAGCCTGGGTTTGTGAAAGGCAGGTCCTGCTTGACCTCGTCCTACCTGCTGATGCGGCCGCACCTAGAGTCCTGTGTGCAGTTTTGGGTGCTATGATATAAGACATTAAGCTGTTAGAGAGTGTCCAAAGGAGGGCAACAAAGATGGTGAAGGGCCTTGAGGAGGGGCTGAGGTCACTTGGTCTGTTCAGCCTGGAGAAGATGACACTGAAGGGAGAGTTAAGGGACAGGCACCAATCTCTTCTGTCTGGTGAGAAGCGACAGCTGGCTGAACGAGGCAGCAGTGTGCCCGGCTGACCAAGAAGGCCAATGCCACCCTGGCTTGTAGCAGCAGAGTGCGGCCAGGAGGACTAAGGCAGTGATCGTTCCCCTGTGTTTAGAACTGGTGAAGCTACACCTCAAGTCCTGTGCTTGGTTTTGGGCCCTTCACTACAAAAAAGACATTGAGGTGCTGGTCCAGAGAAGGGTAACAGGGCTGGTGAGGGGTCTGGAGCACAGCTCTGATGAGAAGCAGCTGAGGAAGCTGGGATTGTTTAGCCTGAGGAATAGGAAGCTCGGGGGGACCTTTTTGCACTCTACAACTCCCTGAAAGGATGCTGTGGCTGAGGGGGGTGGCTTCTTCTCCTGAACAAGTGATAGGATAAGAGGAACTGGCCTCACGTTCCTCACACCCCCTCACTGGCACCAGGGGAGGTTTAGATTGCATATTAGGAAAAACTTCTTTAGGGAAAAGGTTGTCAAGCACTGGGCTACCTGGGGAAGTGGTTGAGTCATCCTCCTGGAGGTATATAAAAGACCTGTAGATGTGGTACTTGGGCACATGGTTTGGTGGTGGATTTGACAGTGTCAAGGCAAGGGCTGGATTTGATGATCTTAGACGTCTTTTACAAATAAAATGGTTCTTTGATTCTAGATTGGATCTTGCTGGTTTTAGCTCATTGACTTAAACGTTTGGAGAAATGTTCTCTCTATGCTGTTGAGAATAGTAGCGATGGAGAAAACAAAATGGAAAATAGAAGACTTACAACAAGACTTAAAGCAGTATAGAACATTTACCTGCAGACTTAATCTGTACATTTTGCTACTATCAGCTTCTTCTCTAAGGGCTAAATTCAACCCCATCTTGGAGATATCAATAAAATTAATTCCTCCTACTGGAAAAAACGCAAACTTCTTTCTGGTTCCTGCTGCTTGCCAGCTACTATTCTGGTCTCTCTGCTTCAAACCTCCATACCTTTTCACTTTCATCTCAATATATATATTCCTTTGCCTCCTTTCCCTCCTTCAGCTATCAGAATCAAATTTTGTACCTACATAAGTTAATGCAGTGGAAATATAGTAGAGTGGATTCTATATGCTATACAGAACAGTATTAAACAAAATTGCATACACTTGCAAGAAGTTTTTCGGCCTATCCTTTATTTCTGGCTCATTGTGTAAAAACAGAATTGAATTAACCAGTTAATTACTGGTTCTTATAAAAATAAACTCTAATTTGGTTAGTTTGGTTTTTTTTAAGGAAGAAAAAAGGCAAGTTTGTTAGATGATGAAAATTAGTGGCTGATTACTATGGGAAATTTCTATATTTTGAAGTATTAAACAAGAAGCAAAGAATGGAAGAAAGGAATGAAAAAAGCAAGAAAGAAGAAAGGAAGGAGAAGAGAAAGAATGAAGAAAAGGAGGAGAGACAACTATGTAACCCAGTTACATTTTGTTTAACCTCAAAGGAAGATTTTTCTCTCCTGCAAGTTATTCACTTATGCACTTGCTATGAAATCAGCATTGTGAGTAAGTTGATAGCCTGTACAGGAAAGGAAAGAATGGCAAGCTGATTACTTTATGGTTATTTCACAAAACTGATGAGACAGCAAATGATATTCAATCCTATTAAAAAGACTAAGCACAGCCTTTTTTCCACCCTTAAAAAAAAAATTCCTACATTCCTTGCGCTGGGATTGGATGATATGATTCTACAATTCAGGGAGTCTGCAGAACATCTGCAATGAAATTGGTTTTCTGTGGAAAACTGATGAATCACTTACCGCCAATGACTGGAAGGAAAAGTACTTGTTTATGCCCTTATGTAATGAATTTTTATGAGGTGAAGTTTGCTGTTTATAAAAAATACACTTTCAGTTGCGGCAGATGTAAAATAATAGAATTCAGAATTTAGACCACCACATTACTGAAAAGGCAGTCACTAACAGATTATCATCTACTTACAAAATGCCAAAAAGGGGCTTTTATTTCTGTAATAGAATTAAAATTTCCATCCATTCTATAAGAGAAAAAAAAAAAAAACCCACCCAAAACATGGACAATATTAACAGTAACCTTTTTTAATGTATTTGAAAATAAAATGAATACTTTTACCAAAAATTACTTGTTCTGCTGCAAAAGGTGGATCTAAAACATCATGCTCATGAGCAGTCCTGAGAAAGCAAGCAGTGTCTCTCTGTAATCATGGAAAATCAATTACACGCTTTTTCTTGCATGTTCCCCAACAACCTCTTTAAAACACAAATTAAACTGGTAGCTTAGGTGTAAGAACTGACCATTTCATCGTGAAAAGCAACTTCTCACAATCGTATGTATCTTATGAAAGTCGTATGCCTGCAAATTAATTAGTGGAGCTAACTAAGAATTTAACAAAAAACCCCTTTTTTATTCTTACATTCAGCAAGAGTTGAGTTTGATTGCTACAATATTTTAATTTCTTTTAGAATCTTGAGACATTTCAGTAAAATATTTCACAGCTTGAATGCTATTTCTTTTTTGATCCTGCCATGTATTTCCAGGAATAGCTGTAGGTGATTGGAAATGTGCAGATATCTATTCTTAATGACTAATGCATTTTGCACTTCTTCAGCAAAAGCTGTTTTGCTGTGTATGTGAAAAACTTTCAAGTGCTATTTGCTTCATACTTCTAATCTCCAAGTCCTGATATCAATATTGGTTCTTCAAGTATGGCTAATGCACCAGTTTTTCTTAGATCAATTTATATTTTTATGAAGAGGAGTTTTTGTGACACTAAGCAATGACGCAATGAGCAACGTGCACTTTTTTGTGCCTTGCCACTCCACTACCTTTGAAATTGTTGCATAGTGACTGCTGTTGCTGCTATCAGCCACAGGGATTGTGAAAGGATGTAACAGAGAAGGTGTGCTGCAGGTCCATGTATACCTTCTGCAATGCCCAGGTTTGCTTAAACCTGGAGACAACCAGCCAAAACCAACTGAACTAATACCCTATTTTCCACAACACATGTAATAGAAGCTGTGCCTCTTGGCTAATTGCCCATCTCACACTTGCACTTGGAGCATGCTCTGGCCATTCAAGCATTGTTTTGGAGAAGAAATACCAGGCACCACCAATATGGGACCATTTTGTCCTCTGTATATGGAATGAACAGTAGTGAGCGCAGTTTTTGCATACAACAGGCCCTCTGAAATCCTCATGTTTTCTAACCTGTAGCCACATTCCTCTAGAGCTCTGATCCCTGTGTCCAGCACCTGCCTCCAATTTTGCCCTATTCTTAACCTTTTTAATATGGAATAAGTCAGGGAAAGGTTGTTATTATTGGTAGTGTAGCAGTCATGGAGATGTTAGAGCCTTTATGAAAACTATCCTGAAGCAATGGTCATTATTTGTTCTCTATCTTTGAAGCATGTCACTTTATTAGGTTGAGCAATCCATGGGATTCACAATCTTTGGTAGCAGCCTGCATCAAAAGAAGCTGGAGTTAGAAGTTACCAATAAATACTGCACACACATCATAGAAGCTTTTATTAATTACAGAGAGATTGTTTTGTGGCTATGGTAGTCACTCGTAAGAAACTTACCTATTTAAGTACAAACAGACACAAAAGCATTTTAAGAAAAGCTCTAGTAGCCCTGGGTCTGCATTATGCACACTGCTTCTTACGCCTTGTCATAAGCCATGCATCTCTACCCAGATAATTTGCTCTCACACAGTATGTTCATGGCTGCTATTGTGGGTTAATGTATCTGAAATTAAGATGAAGATCACCAGTGACAAACTGAATATCAACATCCAGAATACCAAGCTTGCTGTACCTTACTGCACCATGCACAACTACGACTAAATACCTTGTATCAAAACTGGGTGCATTATGAGAGAATTCATTCAGAGTAACCATGTAACAGGCAGTAAACCTCAATTAAAACAGGACAAGTTTCAAAACTCTTTGCAAGTCTTCAGAGGTAATACACATTCCCATGTAAGAGTCAGTACTGCCACAGATGCAATTTACTGTCTTTGCCTGCTGCAATAGGCACACTCCTGGGGCCTATCCCCAGGGAGTGCCCTACCTCTAGGCAGTAAACCCTGATCATTTCTGCATCCTGTCTTCAAGCCACAAAGGAGAACTAACTAGAGGGCAGGAGAGCAATCCTGTTAGGGAATTAGGTACTTGAAGACTTCTGAACCTGTAAGCTGTGACTTTTTTTTCCATTAAGACAATGTATCTCCAAGGATTATCCTTGAAACAGTTATTGCATCAAGGGTATCCTTGCCAATTGCACAATCTGGAGACGCTATCTTGGGTTATTTCCTTGGCACAGTGTGTCCTGAAGGACTATTTAGGTAAGGGCTTTAAACAAAACGGCACACCAGCTATTGGCAAGTGACTAAAAGCTAGGGAACATAAGATGCTTTGGTCATGTTAATGTAAGTTGGCAGTTCTGCAGTCAAGAAGTTAAGACAGAATATTGCAATGAATACAGAAAGCAGCAGAAGAGAGAAGAGTCAGCTTTTCCCCCTCTCCTGAGCTACTCCAACATGCTTAGTTTTCCATTACAGCTCTTCCAATATAGCCTAATGCAGAGCATTTACTAGACTGACAACCTTTTTTCCCCCTGAAATTTGTCCCTGAAAGTAGACAGATTTGAGATGAAGGGTAGCACACTGGCCAACTTTATCATACTTTGCAACAGTTTGTCCTCTCAGGAGACCCAGGATTAGAGGTATGCAGCTAAGGATTTTGTACTTATTAAAAACTGCCTACAGGACATAGAACTACCTGCACCTGCTGTTGCACAAGTCTGCCCACACCTCCTATCTGCATTTTGTATGCAGTCAACAGTCTGAGAAGTCTAAAACCCCAGGTGTGCTCTAGAGAACAGAACATGACCAGTTGGCTTCAACAGATGCTCTACAAGTATTCCTGTGCATGTTTGTGATTCATCTGGTCCCAGCCTGAGAGGAATTCTGCCCACCAATGTCTTTTCCTTGAATGATATCTATTTGGTCACTGCCAGGCTTGTGCCAGCTCCTCGCTTTGGAAGTGGACTCCCCTGGAATGGCAGAAACTTAAGACTGTGGTAATAATTTAGGTGGATGTTTTAATGTTGTCAGCATGTAAAACTCTCTTGGGAAGTTGAAGGCAGGCAGCTGTAATCTATTCAGCAATTCTACTAAGAGTTCTTCCTGGGAATACATATAGAGTTGAAGCACCATTTTGAAACTGCTTCTGTTGTTTTGATTATGCACTGTGACTTGCAGTACCTCAGGCTACCAAACCATTCTTATTAAAAGCAAATTACCATCAGTTTTATTATCTATTGTGGCAATAAGCATGACCCTATCCTTTGCCCAGTCATGCCACAATATTCTCTTCTCAGTACAAGCCAACACAGCTTCCTAGCACACAGTGAAGTGTAACAGCTATGTCTGCTCAAAAGAAGAAATGTGAAAAAGATAATTTGCTTAAACCTAAAACTGAAGAAATTTTTAAAGAGAACTCTAAACTAGTTTCCCACTTTGCATTTTAGTATCATAAATGGCAAAGTATGAAGTCACCCACTGAGTAAGAAATAACCACCCTTGCAGAAAAACTCTTAAGAAAAAGGCAAACTTCAGAACCTCCTGTTAAAAAGTATAATTTATTTGTCAACTTGGTTTTCATAAGAATGACACGTCCCAGATAACAATTGTATTAGTATTCTCAAATAGGGACATTATAATAAATTGTATTTAGGAAATACGTATCTTTCATCTTTCTTCACATTGTCTCTTTACTAAGGCTGAGATCATCCTTGTCCATCATATATCACAATTACGAAAAAATAAATATTTCCAGGTAAGGCAGAAACCAAATACTACCCCTCTCATTTCTTTTACAGAAACTCCCACTTTTAAGTCTCCTATAAAATTACTTACATAAGACCTCCCTTCAAACATAGAGAGTACACAGAATGGTGATAGTTTGTGTAAGTAAGAATCAGCATTCTCTGACTCCTTTCATCTGAATGCCTCCTGAATCACACCTTGTGGAAACCGGTAATTCTCATTCAAATGAAGATATGAAAATTTTTCTAGTATGTTTATTAATGTAATTAGTCTGTTTCATTTATACCTTCATTTTTTGATTTTTGATAATGAAAATGTTCATGTAGCGCACAAAGTCAACACAGCACAAAGAAAATTGGTAATACAAGGCTCTAACTCCTATCCAAGACTGAACAGACATTCTGGTTCTTTAGCTTCCTTAAATTCTAAGCATTTATTCTTTTCGCTGATGCACCTATGTACAGTTTAATGGTAGCTGAATACTAACCCCCTTTCATTTAAAGATTAACATTCCAAAATAAATGTTATTCCCTCTACTGCAGGAAGCATGACCAGATGTAGCAGTCCTTTGTTAAGAGTTTTAACTGGAAAAATATAACGCTTATGAGGACAAATTATCAAGGTAATTAATATGTAAAACTAACTATCTTTTGATTAGGCTACAAATTATCTGATTTTTTTTCCTGTAATATCTTCAACTAAGACTCTTCGGCAGCTTATAGATCACATGACACAACAAAACAGAATTAAAATATTAAAAAAAGTATAAATTTAATTTTAAAGTGTTGTCAGGAAAATGCTGAATATTGATTTTGAAGTACTAAAAGGCTAAGCTGGTAGCAAGTAGCTTCTCAATACTCAAGTCGGAACCTTGGTCTCATTAATCTCAGCCGTGACTACAACTGAGCAAACACTTTACCATATGGTACATTAAAAAAAAAAAAAAAAAAAAAAAAAATCTATACTTGACATAAACAACCATTCTTTTCCCAAAACACCTACTTCTGTGAGAAGCTTGGTACCTGCTTACTTGCCTGGAAATTAAAAGAACTAAAGCCCACATTAAGATCTAAGATCTTAGGGTAACAAAAACTGTTTATGCCGCAAGACACAGACTTTACAAACTTTGGCAATGCTATGGGCTACAAACCCAACACAGTCATAAGGAGGTGCTACAGAAGCAGACCAATGCTTTGGTAAGTAAGTTAAGTATTAAAAGTTTGATTCCATAAAAAAACTCCAACAGTAAAGTCCAATACAGCACAGCCAGCAGAAAACAGCTGTACAACAGAGGTACTAAACTGCTGGAAACAGGTTTTGTATTGATAGTGTAACAGGGATGAAAAAAGAGAATACAAACTTTACCTGCATGAAGCTGCAAGAGACAAAACAAACCCCAGGAAATTCATACAGCTTACGCACATCAAACAGCAGGACAGAGGGAGGTGGAATGAAAAAGGAAGATAACATTCTTCAAATATTCAGGAAAATAAACCATTTCTAAATAGGAAAGAAGCTAACTCCCATTTAAGAAGGACATGACACCTAATAGAGGCCAATATAGAGAATCCATGCTCTTTTGACAAAATATTGCTCTGAGACTTCAGAATAAATGAAGAGTCCACAGCCAACAAAGGTCTGCTATGATTGTAAGCTACAAACACTGGATTTTGGATGCATACAAGTCTTAATTAATAAGGACAGTTAAAGACAGAAGTACCAAAAATGCTGATGATGTTTCTGGACACATCGGATCACCTTGAAGTCAGGGCTGCTAATACATTTCTTTGGGAAAAGCTATTAAGTGATGTGGAAGGACAATCCATATAAAATCCCTTCAGGATCAAGAAGTGACTTCAGGATGCTCTCCAAATGACTTGTCAGTTTTGATACTCTAATGAAGATGGATTTGCACCTGCTGGTTCTAATTGCAACAGCAGATACCAGAAATATGGCAGGCTGCTAATACACACATTTGACAACAAATCATATTGCAGCACAGTATCTGGAAGCACTTGCTCTGAAGACTCTGTTGACTCACAGAGCAGTAGCAGAATTAATGAAGTTTTGGGCTGCCCATCCGCTAACTATATTTAATTACATCAGATGAAAGCACTGTGTGTCACTCTAAAGATCAAAACCTAGAATTTAAGATCTTCAAACAAATAGGCTGGTGGGTTGTTTTAATCAGAATGTAGAATGAAGAATGTAATAAACATAAAAGTAGATCAAAGATAATCAGCTGTTACCCTATTTTTGGGACTGACTATTGATGATTGGCAATCAAGAACAGAGTCACATAAAGCTATTTACTCAATTTAACTGTATATGTTTTTGACAATTTAAGATTCAAAAGAGGATGCAATGTATTTTTGCGTTAATGAGACTCTTCTGGGTAAGACTTCCTGCTAAAAAAGCACTGCAATTAAAAAGAAAATAATCTTATAAAACCAAGTTGAAGAGTAAATAGATAAATTGCTAGAACAATTAAAACACTGCAAAGACAACTAAGAAAGCAAACAGTAAAAGCAAAAAGCAGGAAATTACCTATTTTAATATGTTAACATGCACATAACTGTGTTTGATCTTTTTCTGTGTGGAAGTGAATGCTGAGATCTGGCACCCACCTTGACCATAAAAACAAGAGTGGCCATTCCTACAGACAACATCTTGTGAGTAAAGTTTTCTTCAGCGTCTCTGGCTCAGAAAAATGTGGGTTACCCTGAACAGCTGCCACATTCCAAGGATGGTGGGTCTTATCCCTCAGCTTTTGAGGGAAGAGGTGGAAGGCAATATACATGTAATTGACGATCAGAGACGTAGTTGCCTGAGAAAATTAGTTGTCATCTCATGAAGGTCTAGAAGGTGCACTGTTTTGCTTACACCTTCTTTACACTTTTTTTTTTTTTTTTTTAGTGTAACATCACAGTGGGAATTCAAATTTAAAATTATTCTTCAGGCATGAAAAGAACAACTTTCCTATTACTAGCTAAGTTGGTAATGGCACTGTGTCTGGACAAGTTAAAGATTTCTAAGTCAAAGTTTGCCAAGTGCCTTATTCAACTGGCATGTTCTAAAGCTGACAAGTAAAATTTCTTATTGACCCTCCTGAGAATGCTGTTGTTTCTACCAAGTAACACCCAGAGTAAATCCAACTACCTTCCCCTAACCTGCAAAGTGGGGTAGCCATTATGGCACTGTTACCCAATAAAAACCTAAGACCATAAAAATGTATGTTGCAATTACAGAGTCTCCAAAACCATCTTTAAGCAGTCTGCTTCCAATAATTCCTGAATTCTTCCATTAATCTCTTCAATATATATCATGTCAGCATAAAACTTAATCAACCTAATATCAGACATGCAATTCTATCATTTCAATTTTATACTTCAATGGCTGAAGATCGTGTACCTCTGAGCCACATTTAGGACATGTAAAATACATATCAAATATAAAATTACTTTTAATACAGTAATAACAAAAAACATGTGGACAGCCTATGGTATGTGGCATGGTAGGCCATTCCCCACACAGTGAACATTCTCTGCAGTAAGCTGCTAATGTGTTTTCACTACTGGAAAGACCTGCGATAGGTGAGCACCAAGAAGAAATTTTAAGTTTCAATTTCTGTACATTAATGAGTGGTAGCAGATATATCAAAAATTCAGCAAAGCCATGCCATAAGAGCTCCCTGTTCATGTATTCAAATCCTACCTGACGAACACTTTGCGGCTTGGAAAAAACTGACCTAATTCCTAGAATGCGTTCTGTAAGTGTTGCAAACGTTCCATTACGAAGAAAAATCAGAAAATTTAGAAGTCCACAAAGCTTAAGAAGTCCAGATCCAAAACCAATATATCTCTTAATTTTGCTGAAAGATTGCTGTTGACGATTGCTAAATAAATCGTAACATCTTTCTTCCAACCATCTTCCACCAACAGAGAAAATAAGATACCATAACTTCTGGTGTTTGCTCAGAGGTTGGTATTTCTCTGTCTGAGATAAGTTATTCTTGTACTGAATATTGAGAATAGCCTGTCCCACAGTTGCATTCTTGGAATAGACAGTGAATTTCCATAATATAAGACATAAAAATGCTTTTACTTCTGGTTCAAAATGAGCCAACACCCCTGGTTTAAATCCATGAAAACAGCTGGTAAACTGGGACCACACTAGTTGTTCCAGGGCTTTGTTTAATTCAAGAGCATCAAGTTGACTTATTCTGAGCACAGGATTCACACTCTTTTCATTTCCAATGCTGGAGGTCATTTCTTCACAAAAAAACTTTCTAGAAATAAAACACAAATAGATATTAGTATAATGGAACATCTCCTATTTCTATTTTATTAAAGAAACAAAGTTGTAATATACCAGTAGTAAACAAGAAATAACAAAGTTCTCAAAATGCTCTATAAATATGTTAGTAATATGCCACAATTCCTTTCAGGTAGCTTTACATTAATATAAAATTAGTATACATTTAAATTAGTTTAAAATCTCATTCTCAAAATAAATTATACTTGACTATTTCTCACAAACAGTTAACATTTGGTTATAAACAAGTGTTCAACACCATCTAGATATTTAGAAAAATCTACAGATTAATATACATATTAATATATGCATATATACATTTTAAAAAAATATTGCAGGGCATAACTGTAATATTCAATTGAACCTTAAAATAGATCAGAAATAAGAACTGTAAGACTATTTGGTGTTCTATGGAGAAATAGGGAAAATGAACACACTAACCAAAAGAACAGTGGGGTAGACCAAGTGTTGCCATATGAATACTTCAATAGCTGCAGCTGAAAGCAAAACCTTAGAAATACTGACAAATTTAGGAACAACATAAAGATATGGATGAAAATTAAGGTGGGAATGAATAAAACTTTCTCAAGGCAGTGAGTTGTTTATTGAAAAATCATATGAGATTGTCTTGGGGTGACGTTATGATGTGTATCCCATATCGCTGCCTATGCCCAGAAATTAATTTTTGTGCCTTTCTATGCCTCTAAACTGAGCCTGAGAGGGGGAAGAGGAAAAAAAAAACTGAGCAAAACTTTCTCCAAGCAGTTTGCAGCTCATTCAAGGTCATATAAAGATAGCAGGTTTTTTTTTTCCCCCCCAGCTGTGGCAGGGGAGTGAGGAAGGACCCAGCTTGCTGTTTTGCACTCAGCTTTTGGCCAGTTTTTTTTTTGAGTTTCTCGTTCTCCGGAGAGAGACTGAGGGTTGGACTTTGCTTTTTCCTTCTCTGGAATTCCGGATTTTCTCCCTTTCCTACTGGACTGTTTTCAACCTCAGAGCACATCAGGAGGACTTTCCACCAGGCACAGAGGGCCTGGCCCTGGCCCAAGCCCCAGCTCCGAGGAGACCAAAGGGAGGACTCTAACGCTTTCCCAGGTTTTTTCCTCCACAGTGAAAGATTTTACCATTTAACATTATTTTCCTTTCCCGGGTGTTTGTTAAATAAATAGTTTTATCTTCTTCACTTTCCTTTGAGGAAAATTTATTTTTTCCCGAACCTGGTGGGGGGAGGGGTGGTTGTACCTTCTCTCAGAGGATGTATTTCTAAATTTGGCCAAACCGGAACAGAGATTAAAGAAATATTTAGCATTCAGACATAAATTATCATACAGTACTTCACTGAAGTCTGCATATATTTTCTAGAGTGTTTTTGACAGGATTGTGGGATCGTGCTACTTGTTGTGTAACAATTCCAGGCAAGATGATTAATGTATACTAACAAATTCAAGAAATGCATACTCCTCTTGCTCAAGCATTATAGAGAAAAAAAAATTTTTTTAAATGGCTTCTTTTAAATGTTGTTGCATCTGGAATTCTGTGACTGAGAAAATAAATGCAACAAATTGCAACAGCAAAATATGGATAACACCTCAATGCAAAATTGTGGAGTAACCAATTTTTGCTTCCTTTCATCAATACGAAATCCCCAAAATGATTCAGAAGTGATTTCAGATAGTATGCAACATATTTCACTTTCTAAACCAGATTCTTTGCATGACAGACCCGCAAGGAGTCCACAGCCTTGTGCAGAAAGAATAGGAGGTGGTGCCTCAAAATCTTATTTATAAGAGAAAAATCGTATAACACATACAAGATTACTGTGAGTAAAAGATGCTGTAGAGGATCTTGGTAGGAATGGTTGCTAATGATGCCAAGAATACTAAAAATAAAATCCTCCAAATGAACAACCACGTTTGCTGAAACAGAACACCCCAGAAGTTTTAAAACACAGTATAAAACATCATCAGTAGCCCTCCTACTGTTTTCCATACTTGTAATTGGTTATCACTGCAAGTAAATATGATTTTGTTGTTAGTGTAGGGTGCATAACAGTAGTTTCCAATTAACTAAGACTGCTGCATGGGTAGAGCATACAATAGCACCACTCAATTTTTTTTAACTCCTCCTTCCTTATTAGCAGGCAAAACATGGCTGAAGGTACTATAAGGCCCCCTCCTCTGGGCAAACAGCTATGGGGCTCATTGCATCAACCCACACGGGTTGGAAAAACCAGGATACAAAGGGTGTATATCCAAGCCTGTACCACTCACACGTGGTCTTTTCTGTAGCAGGAACCAAAGCACAGGAAATATTTTCCAGTATGATCCAAATAAATTCCATCCTCTAATTTATGATCAAAGGGTCAATTCAACCCCTACTGGATTTTGCTGCATCACTTCAAAAACTCCAGCACCAATGACTACCCACCCTCCTACCCGTCATCTTTTCACCCCACTACCATTTTAGGAACCAGAGCCTTTGATAACCATCTGCTCTGGAACCTGTCACTGATTATTCACTCATAACCCCTAAAAGTCTAGTATCTTCTTCACTTTCTCTTCTACTCAATTCACTTTGCTCAACTCTTTTCAGTGTTCTACACAATTCCCAACACACAAAACCTCTTTAAAAATGCTAGTTACTCAAAAGGGGTGTCTTATCAAACAACCTCCTTGATCCATCTACTAAGACTATTTTCCAACATCAGTTCAACCATCTCTTTTAACTGTTTTCCATTACTGCAAGTGCTATGAGCAATTTCTATTGTAGCTTTCTCATTAATAAGGTAGACTAAATCTGTACAGATATTTTCCCCCATTATAGCCATATTATCTAAAGAAACCTGAGCAAGTGAAGAATGGGTCATCAGGAACTTCCTGAAGACAAATAAAAATGGGTCAAATCCACAGGACTATGATGGATCATGAAATACACATAGGCTGGGAGCCTGTATGACTGCATTCCTGCTTTGAAAAAGAGGATGTGGGGATTCTGACAGGCAGCAAGCTGAACACAAGCCACCTGTGCATTCTTGAAGCATATTAGCATGTGGCTAGCCAGCAGACTGAAAAACGTGCCTATTACCCTCCACTTGGCATTGGTGAGTCTACACCTGGGATACTAAGTCCAGTTTTGCTTCTTTTCCACAAATAGTACAAAAGAAATGCCAACAAACTGAAAAGAGTCCTTGAACTCATACCATCAGGGAATCCCAGGTCCTGATATATGAGAAGAGCTTGAAGGAACTCAGATTGTTCAGTCTTAAGGATAAGGAAGCTAAGAAGTGGTCTATGAGTAATCTACTACTTTCTAAGGGTTGCAGAGAAGATTAAGTCAAAGTTTTCTGAGAGATGCAATGAAAGAAAGAGACACAACTGTGTATTACGTCACTACATGAGAAATTCCAACTGGACCCAAGGAAGCTGGAACATTTTGCCTACAGGGACTGAAATCTCCATCCCTGGAAATTCTTGAAACTTGACCAAATGATGCCTGAACCTACCTGTTTTAGCAACTAATTTATTCCCAAATTTCACAGGTGGGTAGACTAAATGTTGTAAAGATCTTCTCTGGGACTTGGAGCTTGACCTTCCCATTGCCTCATTGCAGAATCTAATTGAGTTGTGATAATACATATTTTTTTCATGTCCATGATCCTATACAGAACTCTATTTGAAGGAAATAACTTCAGTGAATCTGTCAGAGTGCGCTGGAACTTTGTAAACAGAAAATGGGAACCATTTTTGAGACAACATGCCCAAGCAGCACAACCACTGTTAGTTAACCTTTGAAATTTTGTAAAATCCAACAAGTCATCTTTTTTAACAAAATCAGAATCAACACCATATATGCTGTTTAATGGTGTCATGTTTAACATCTCTTCCTGAATTACCAGCTATCAAATCGGTTCAACTTTTAGTCACGTTTATATAGACTATATGGAAAAGGAAGAATACCAAACAACAATAACAATGTTATCCTTTAAATTATGTTTGTAACATTGCTATGTTAAAAAAAAAAAAAAAAAAAAAGGCAAGCGCTTTCTTTTTGATGAACAATTAAGTGTTCTCAATTCAAGCAATAAATCTGGGCATTGTTCTGAAGTTCTTTCCTGCTAAGAACACTTAAAGTTTGCCATAGGCCATGGCTGTTAACTGGACCCTGCAAGTTACCTGAAGATTATATTCATATAATTTTGATTTTAATGTGTAAGCACATTTCAGTGTGCCTAGTGTTCTGCTATCCACTATGCTTTCTTCTGAACTGATTTAAGGTTTTATTGCACTTATAGGGAAGACACATATTCCCCACAGACAAATATTAAAAGGGACAGTTTTAAATCAGCATTGTCCTACAAAAATGTCTGCAAATGTCCTAATGATCTGAATAAGAGCAACTGTTTCCTTGAGAGAAGAGCCCTAAATTTTAATCTCAATTTTGCTATCATAGGAAATTTCCCCTTCAAAATTACTTCTATACAAAGTCCTTTGAGAAATTTGTTGTTTTTCACAGACAGTAGTACTACAGTAGAAATAAATGAGAACTATAGTAGCTTAAAACTAGATAAAAACCCACCCCATAACTGTTAAGACATTTACCTTGTACTTTTTTAGATGCTATTTTTGCAGTCTATATTTTGCTGAGCTACACAAAATATAGAGAATGTTGGTTTTCCTCCATGTTTCTTTACTACATTCTATTTGTCAAATCCTTACTGTTTTAACTCTCTTATTTTAAGTTGCTTAAAACATGAGAACTCAGAATCACAGACCTAGTAATGAAAGGGACAGGTATCAATGTTCAGATATATAAAACTCAATGTGTGATGAAACTTTTATATAAATACTCTTTAAGACAAAAGAGTAAAGGCTGCTACTTGTAAGGTTCTCCCTTTATTTTATACTGTCAAAGATATTGTATAGAAAAAAACCTGCCTGCCAGAAAAAAAAACAAACCAAAAAACCCTAAGATGTTCCTTCCTTAAATAACCTACATTTTGTCTGTTTTGGTTTTTTTAACCAAACAAACAATCCCACTTGTACAGTAAAAAAAAAAATTACTGTATATCACTAGGGGAAAAGGAATTTCTTCTGGTATACATTAGTGCTGTTATTGAGCATTGTAAAAATTATGAATGAATGTATTTTATTTGGAAACATGTTATTGACAGAAATCTATCAATAGTAATGTGAGTATTGTCAACAGCCTGTCAATATTAATGTAATTATAATTAAGGGGATAACATGGATTTTAGCTATAATACCAAGTAACATCTCCTGCATTGCTGCTATCAATATAAGCATTATTATTGACCTGTTCTGGGACTATCAGTAGGAGATGTATTACCATCAGGCATATTTGTCAATGCATTCTGCCCACAAAAATTCTACATTTAAATTTACAGGTCTGTAAACTTTACCTGCAGAAATATACAAATCCAAGTAACCTCTTGGGTGCCACTTTTTCCACAAGGCTTTTCTATTGTGGATGTGTAATCAAGGGGTTTCTATCTCAGAGCTACTGCAATCACATTCCTCGATTTCCTAGCATAATCATTAGATGACAAATAAGACATATATGCAGAAGCCTTAAAATAATTTAAAGTATGATTTGTCAAACCACTTTTTGAGAAGCCAAATAAAAATATATTTATTAAATTAAGAAAACAAATTTCTTCCTTACTGCTTCAACTTAAAATTACATTTGGGATGCGTCAGTAGCACATCCACTAACTTCTCTGAGTTTATTATTTAATTCTTTTATACAATCTCTTCTGTGTAGCCAAACATGTAGTCTGAACACTGGACTTACAGAAAGATAGAATGGCCTACAAGAGACCACCAAATCCTAATGCAGCACGAACACAGGCTCAATATATTCACAGGTGTTTAACTACCAAGAAAGCTAAGTCCACAGTTTTTCTACGTAGTCTGTTCCAGTGTTTTATGACCCTAATAATTACAAAGACACTTTTTCTCATATTCAGTATAAAGCATCTTTAGTACAAATCAGGATGGTTTTCATTCCATAGCTGAAAACAGGAGCAATGCAGCAAAATTTCCATTTTGCTGCATCTTCTCAAAGGCAAAAAGCAGCAAGGCATGTGAGAGGACCAACTACCCACAGAAGATTTGCCAAACTAGACAATATCTGCTTTCCTACAACATGTGTGGTATGATCCTCATGAAAAACCAAACCAAACCAAAAACCCGAACAAAATCCACAACAGACCAACAACTTTACTTTATTCCCAGCAGCAATTTACCTTAAGATCTACTACATCTTCATGTCTTTTTCTCTCATTTTTCTATCTGAATAATTATTTCCTGTTTTGGATTCATGTATTTTGAGTTTCTCATATTAAATGCAGTGTTTCATACTTGCCTGCATTGTTTTAAATCTTGTTGATTTCAGACTTTCCAAACTCATCAAGAGTATTTTGGATTCAGATCTTATGTTTAAAACAAAGGAAAAAAGAAAACCCCGAACTTTCAACCTCTCTCCAGCTTGTATCATCAGTAACTTTTCTAAGTATGTGTTCTCTTCCATCATTTGACTCACTAATGCCTTTTCATCTTGACAGGCTACTATATATAATTACTCTGTAAAGGCAATCTTTCAACTTGATGCTGATAACATCAACATCTAATGGAAACAATATTGATATTACGTTTCCATAGTTTGCTCATGTAGGGAAAAAGACTTTATTAAAATCACGCTGTATTGTACCTAAAGTTTTCCTCTTATTAAACTTGTTATTCTTATTTAGAAGATAAAAATATTGAGGTTTCTTACAAACAGGTCTCACCAAACCATACCGGCTGTTTTACAATCTCTCTTCTACACATCATTAGATACAAATTAATTGCTAAACTATTTACTCCTGAACCTTTATTTGGAATCAAAACTGACAGCTTCAATAATTCTCTTAACAGAAGAATAAAGAGGCACAAAACCAGATACACACAAACCCATTTTGCTGGCTATTTCCACCCTCTGGGATATTAAATAAATAAATAAAATCAGTGGTGCCTAATTCCTCAATCATTCTAGGATGAATTTTATTAGGATTTGCCACTTGAGCACATCTATATTAAGATTCCTTAGGCTATTCTTTCTGTGCTTTGGTTCCACTCTTATTTCCTGTCTAAGATTAATTTTATGAAACTAGCAAGTCGCAATCTATCTCTTTTACAAAGTATGAAGGAAAGAATCAGTCTCTGAAAGTCTGTTACTTGTTCTCCTTTCTTATTTAATAACAGACGTGGATAATGGACTTATCCCTTTGTGCCTCCTCTTACTCAGATTTTTGGACCCTTTCATTGATTCTTGTGCTTTGTAAATTGAAACTTATTTTGTTCTTCAGAGTCATTGATTTTATTCTCACATTCCTATGCTATTCCTTTATATTAATTGCTAATCATGTTGTATTATTTCTCCCAGGACAACTCTTTTAATTTCCAGGCCATGGAAGAATTCCAGATATAAAGTCAATCTTTGAACATTCACTATTACTATTTTAGTTTCTTACTCTAAACTATCTCAACACAAAGAAACAAACAAGATATACATTAAAGGTAACAATTTTTCAGCCTTTTTAACAGACCAGATTCTGCCAAGTCCCAGCATTCAGATCAGTGGTCCAAGCATGGGGAAGCAGTATGTAGAGTGAGCATGCTAGAAATCATTTCCCCTCTGGAGATAACACTAACACACAGCTCCTTTTTCCTTCAGGAGCTACAATACATTTGCTATTGTGCATTCAGCATTGCCAAACTGAGTGTATGTTAGAGCAGAAGAGCAAGCCATACTCTTGGTCTACTATCATAAAGTTAGGGTCTCAACAGATAGCAATGAAAACTACCTTTCTACCCATCGCAAGAATGCTGAGGTGTTTTTTAATGTGGGGTGTTTTTCTTTTTTCTTTGTGAAAATGTATACCATTTAACTATTCTTTTTAGGTACTTTCAATAGAAGAGGATATTTTAGATGTCAATTTAAAATCAATAAATTTTAAAGATGAGAAATCAAATGATACATACTCAGTTAATTTTAAAACCTTCCTTTACACCAACTCTCATAACACAGAACATGGACCCCAGCTGCTCAAAGCCTCATGTCCTACCATTAATTCTCATCTCTTTCTTGCTTATCAAGTGCAGAGAGAAAGTCTGATCAAAGTCTAATTGGGAGCCCCAACTGTGCTGTCTGTTAATCACTGTAAAATTAATTTATCACTATATCATTACCTCAAATAACTTTAAAAAAAGATTGATTTTGTATTACTGTCTGGATTTCTACACACTTCAGACAAATACCTATCATTTTCTAAAGAATATAAATTGATTCTGTAACTGTTTGGAATAACTACTAACACTAATTGAAAAGTCAGTAACACACTCCAATCACAGAAACTATTATTTATTTCTTATATTCCTGGGAAAAAGGACTATTTCTCAAAATAGACAAATTCAAGGAAAACACTGAATGACTGTATAACAAATCAATCCCATATATAAAATTAAGAATTTAATTACGGAAGTTAAGTGAGCAACTAGCAAATAACCCCAGAATCCTAAATGCTACAGGTACATTTAAGGTCCAAAGACCACACTGAAGACAAAGACACATTGAAATCATAGGTTGCTTTTCCAATTTTAACTCAGTAAACTTATATTCCATAAAATGAGATACAAGAGATAAGCCACTGCTGAATGCCTGGAGACAGCAAGGAAACATAATGATAGCTCATTGATTTATCTTCCATAAACTACCTGCCAGAATCAAAATATTAGGGCTTCAAGTTACAAAATGAAAACCAGCTCAGAAGAGCCAGAATTGATACAACAGTAATGAAGAGCAGTAGGAAAGCGCTGCACTGTTAGAAGCTGTAAATCAGTCATTTCTGTCAGCATTTGACGGAAACTGAAAATCCCACATGAGTGTAACACATCCCCTCAGTGAACGCTAGCAACCAAGACTGTTACTGGTCACTGCTAAAGATATTCTGAATGCTAAAAGCTTCTACTGACTTTACACAAACATGTCATCAGTCAGCACTCTTAAAAGACTATTAGATCCAAACAACCAGATCTGATAATTATCTCATAACTAATATTTAAAATACTACCTTTTAAAATTTGTGATGCTAAATTCAAGTCTATAAAACCTCAAAGTACATTTGTATTCCTTGTAGCATAGAAGCCAGAGACAGCATCATCTACCAACTTTTTTGATATGGCCCTAATTTTCATTTATTGGAATAAACAGGAAGATAAGCATGTAACAAGCTAATGTTCAATCACTATTATTCTTAATCCCATATCCTTTTTCTCTTCTTCCCCCATCTTATTTCCTCTTTTGTCATCCTGCTCCTTAGTACATCAAATTACAAATTCATCTCTAAAGGGACGTGTCAGTTCCACTTATAAATTCTCATTCTCTATTACACTAAATGAAATCTAGTTACTGTTCCTTTTAAAGAAATCAGTGATAAAACCCCAAAAGTGTAAAACACAAAGCTGTATTGTAACTTGAAGACTTCCAAAAAACATGGTTAAAAATTTCTTGATCAAGATGCTGAGCAAAGTATGTGCCTAATACACAATATATTCTTTTTTCTTTGGAACTACGTAATGGGAATTATTTGGAGAAGTGCCTTACCTTTACTGTTGATGAATTAAAATGGTGAAGAGAGATTTGGTTGAAGTAATTGAACAGAGTGGCAATTGTGATGGTTAGCTGGGAAGAAACAGCCCCTTGCAACGAAGGGGCAACATCTCTGACTGAACCAGTATCAGGAGGTGTAAAAGCTAAGCAAAGTTAAGAATCCCTTGTGCTACAAATATAGGTCTCGACTGCTGATGAGATCAACAGATGGTCATCACCGGGAGACTCTTGTATTTGAAGACATTTTGGGTATGATAAGGATATGAGGTTCTGCTAAAAGGATGCCTAAATAATATTGCATTGCATAGTGTAGCAGTGAAAAGAATGCAAGGCTTTGTAAATGCGCCATTCTTTGTGTAAAGCAAGTGAAATATCACATGGTGGCACAGCTATGCAGCTCCATTTCAGAATTGTCCAATGACAAAACATGAATGCACAGTTCTGAGCACAGTGTGGGGCAGTTATAGCCATAACTCTTCCTTTGCTGGTTACTGTTGCTTTTCTGAAAACTTGGTCTTATACCTCATGATATATGTAACATCTGCATTTAATTGTTGTAAGGGCACTGTATCTCACATCACCTTATTTGTCAAGCGCAGTGTCAATCCCAATTTTATGCATCTTTTCCATGCCCCTCCTTACCGTTCTTCCATTCAAAACTACCTAAAAAACAAACAAAAAGTCATCTAACTTAAATTCTCATTTCACAGCTCTATGTCTCTGTTCTGCTCCTACCTGTCTGATCCATATGAATGGATCACCAGATAAGTATGGAGATGCCAGGATGAAGATTGAGAAGATACATACAAGGGATTCAGAAGCAACACCTGCTTTATATACAGATACAATTTACCACAGATGACAGAACCCTGCAATTTTGCATTAAACACCTTATGCTTAACATTTGTGAAACACAGTCACTGCCCAGATTTTATTCCAACTTTCTTCCTTTTTACATACATATGCATACCAACTGCACAGTCATGAATATTCAGCGATACGCAAGTGTAGCAATGCTGATCCAAGTACTGCACTGCAGGAACGTAAGGTCCTTTAAGCTTTCATCAGAAATACTTATTAGATGAGAATGGTAAAATCTGTCCTAAACGCGTAACTAAGTCATAATTAACCCCTGTCCACATCTGTACCAAAAGGAGGACTCTATGTAAAAACAATGTTGTTACAGACTGTATATATTTATGATTTGCTACAGTCAATAAAGCCCTGCATCAATAAAAAAACAAGCCTGTTCACTCTACATTTTAAGTCTTGGCTTTGTATTATATAGCATAACTTATGAATGATTGGATCTAATTAAAATCAAGAATTCTCCACTGGTTTAAGGATAAAGATCAGTACTTTACTTGACATATATATCTCATTTTTCAGGCTTGTGTTCTATAAAAACCAAAGGTAATGTAACTTTTGACAGCTACAGTTGTTGTCTCCTATTTTCCTTCTACTGTGTATTCTGTCCTTATCTTACAGATTAGCACTAGGACTCATTTGAACTTCTGTTGAACTGTTTTTGCATGTTAAACTGGCAAAAACTCAACGTGCTGAATGTGCAAGCAAAACACCACAACACTGCAAATACAAACAATGAGACTTTCAGCTGTCTTTAAAAAATTAAAAGAAAAAGAAAATAATTATTTGTACAAGTCCACTGTAGGATCCACTCAGACTTGCAAGTGAGAGGCTACTCTGTTTAAATAAGTAATAGTATGCGATTCCTCCCTACTTTTAGCTTTTTTCGTATGACTGTACTTTGAAATGTTTGGCATAACAAAATGACTAACAGAGGTGCTGGGAAGATTAAATGTGCTCAGTGTCCCCAGTCCTTGATTTTATTACTTGGTAATTATGGTAACTTTAAGCACACAAGGGAAGACTGATACACTTCCACCACACTTCTCCTCAATCCTATCATTTCATTAGCATTTTAGAATCCACTGAATGGTTGCATACATGTATTAAAAGTAACAGTTTAGAAGAGGGATAATAATTTCCTTGCTAGGTAGCCTGAGTTGTATGCTGTTACAGCTTCTGAAATCCCTCCGCAATTCCAGTGTGGATTTCCCTTTGTGATTTAGTTATGCCTCACAGTGTCATGGCATTATATTAATTTCCTTTTCAGGAAAACTTTCCTCCTTACCAAATCCCTCCTGTGATATATTTTGTCTGCTCCTCTGCCTACAGAATTAATATTACTTTTGAATACTATTATTTTAATGTATTTTTTCAAGTTTTCTTAGAATTTAAATTTTGATTAACTCCTTTCTTTTCTAACTTCACTCACAATATTAGCAAAAACCAAGAGTGGAGATAAGGGGTGTCAGAAACAGGATTTTTAGGGACATTGTTCCCAGGCAGCTACTAATACAAACACAATAAATATTAGCAGCATTCAATTGAGCTTCCTCCTAAAGGCCAAAAACTGCCTCAAGTTCTCCCTTGCAGGAAAAGGAGGAAGTGCCCAGACCCAGTCAGAATCAACCTTGAATCTAGAGTTGCGTCACTGCTGTAATTCCTCTTTCTTCCTATATTGTGTATGTCCTCTTTTTCCTCTAACTCAAGGTTCTTTATTTCTCTTAATTTTCACCCTTACTCTGAAAAATTTGGATTTAGTTTTGAAATTTTTGAAAAGAGTCTGAAAGAAACTGAAAATTCCAAAGTTCTTGCATTCCACCTCCAAACCAAAAAATCCCTACCCCCATCTCTGAGAGAGGCATGTTACAAACAGAGAGCGTTCTTTCCTGAAGGTTTTTGTAAAGTTTAGATGCAAACTGATGATGCTTGTAGTTGTAAGTCAGCTGTATGGGTGCAGGAACAATTTAGCTCTTGAAGAAGCTACAGAACAGCGAGCCTGCTACCTTCTGTGCATGTACCACACAATCTGACTAATGAGCCTGCATCTTTTTAGCACAACACATTGGCCATTTTTAATATATTTTTTTTATTTGCTGCTTTTAACTTTACAGGGAGTGCTGTACAGCAGCCGATGTTGAGAGCATGCTTGTTAGTTAAAATGAGGGGAACAGAAACGGTGTGGTCTATGTGAAAAAGTATGTATGTTAATAGGTGTCAAAAGGAAAAAAAAGCCCAACCCTACCTCTAAAAAAAAACCAAAACCCTAGACCAAGAAAACCCAATAGAAACCTCAAAAATGCATAAGCAGCCTGCTTGAAAACATCATACTAAAGAAAACTTCTGCAGCCCAAGAGAGGTAACAAGTTGTAGGGGCTGTCCTCATTAACTGCAGAAGCAATACAGTGAGTGGGTCCATTTCCATTTTAAGTTATAAACAACATACTATCATTTGGGTTGAAAATTTAAATTCACTTGCTGGATGCTCTGAAACATTGCATGAATTCAGATGTTTTTCCTAAATAGTTAACATTTGGGAACCAGACCTTGCTACGGTGAAATTTACATTAGGGTATTCCAGTGAAAGACTGATTTTAATTGACAAAATTATCATCTTCTAACTGCACACACTGCATCATCCAGATCATTAATGGAGATGTTAAACAGGGCTGAACACAGCATTGACTCCTGGGGTACAACAGCAGTTACCAGCTTCCAACTAGACTTCACACCACTTATTGCCATTCCTTGTGGTCCATCTGCTCTGCATGTTTTATGCTGACCTCACTATTTGCTCACCCAGCCCATACTTCAGCAGCTTCTCTATGACGATGTCACAGGAGACACTGCTAAAAGCCTTACTGATACAAGTATCTACTGCCCTCCCCTTGTCTACCAAGCCAGTCATATCATTGTAGAAAATTAGCAGGTTGGTCAAGAGTGGCTTCCCCTTGGTAAATATGCTGACTACTCCTGATCGCCTTCTTGAACGTGTCTCAGAAGGGTTTCCAGGCTTAGCTGCTCCATCACCTTCTGAGGGATCAAGGTAAAGCTGATCAGGCTGGAGTTCCCTGAGTACTTCTTCCTGCCCTTTTAAAAACAGAAGGAACATTGACATTCCTCCAGTCTACAGGCACTTCTTCCAGATCCTCAATCTCCCAGTCCTATGATTTTTGAGACTGTCCTCACAGTTATATCAGCCAGCTCCTTCAGCACTCATCGGTGCATCCTAAGAGCTTTATCTACGTCCTGTTTACTTAAGTATTCTCTGACCTAAACCTCCTCCACCAAGTGTACATCTTCCCTGCTCCAGGCTTTTCCCTGTGTTCCACAGTTCCTGAAGGTCTTTGCTAGCAGAGATTGAAGTAAAGGCGGCCTGCAGAACCTCAGCTTTTTCCACATTCCTTGCTCATTCAGCCATGAGACTACATTTTCCCTTGTAGTCCTCCCGCTACTAGTGTATTTACAGAAGCAGTTCTTGTTGCCTTTGACATTCCTCAGCAGATTCAACTCCAGGCAGAGTCTGATTTTCCTAATCACATCCATGCATGCTCAGACACCATCTCTATACTGCTCCCAGGTTACCTGTTCCTGCTTCTGCACATTTACTTTTAATGTCTGAGTTTCATGATGAGCTAGTTCCCTGTTCATCAATGCACGGCTGCTGGCAGTTTAGCATGACTTTGTAACTGTTGGGATGGACTGCTCTTGAGCCCCGAGGAGGTGATCCTTCAGTATCAACCAGCTTTGCTGTATTCTTCCAGGGCCTGACCCTGGGGGATTCTTCTAAGTAGATCCCTGAAGAGGCCAGAGCCTGTTTTCCTGAAATCCAGGGCAATGATCTTACTTTCCTATTCTTAAACCAGGCTCTCAGAGAAAGCCGGCACTAATATCACTCACTGACTGAATAAGAAATAGATTACATTTGTTTCTGTCAGAGACCATATAGCTTAGAGGAAACATTGCTAAACTGGCACAAACACAGTGAACTTCTTTATTGAAAAAGTTATTACCTAGAGAGTCTTTAAAAAGCCCTCTCTGCCCAAAAATCATTAAATACCTAAAAGGTTTAAGAAGTAAGATAACAAAAATGTAATATAGCTTATTCTTCAGTTAGACTGATATTAATCCAGAATAAATTTATTGGTAATGTATGAAGAACATTTCTTATTAAATACAGTGTTATCTTTTAATTTAAAAGTTTATTCACATTTCTTCTTATTATGTTAATTATTATTATTGGACCACACCATGCTTACAAGCTAATTCAATGAAACTGTATTTATGTCTAAAGCTTATAAGTTAGTGTTAGCTGGACACAATTTATTTGTTTCTTTTTATGTTCTTGATTTCTGTTTTCACTGAATAAATGCAGAAATTCCAAAAGCAACAAGAGTGCTGTGGAATTTTAAAAATTTTTGTAAGAGCAGGCCTTTTTAACCAATAAAGAAATAAAACACATGTGTAATAAGGTACTTAAACTGTAATCTCAAATTGTTGACTGATTTTGTCTATTGTTTAATTTACAACTAATTTTCATTCAAAAAGCTGTCTGTCTCTTCTTCCCTTCTTTGTTCCTCCACCCCCTTCTCTCTGAACTTCATGGCTTTGAAACTACTTTCGTATGTTTAAAATAGTAAGATAAGACATTCCCACTATCTCACATTTTGAACGTGTAATTAAATATTTTGGGTTTTTTCCCTGAAAAACCATGTGCTTTATTACTACATCCAGATATATGTTAATAGAGGACTCAAATATCACTCCCTACACTTGGATGATTTATATATTGAAGAGTCATTTATTTTACACTATATTCTTGGTATTGATATTATGTAGCCATAAACCTGTTCCCTTCCTTCCCAAATATTCCCTAGGTAGCAGATTTTAGCCATTTTCAAGACTGTCACCTCAAAAGACTATAAAAGACTGTTAAACAGAGGACAAGATTAAATGTCTTTCTTAACTTATACCACAGCATTTGATATCAAAGAACAAAGGTGGTCCTTGGATTAGTAACAGTGTCAAAAACTATCAGAGTATAGAAATTACTTTTCCTACTCTAGTCTATGAAGGGTTCAATCAAATCTTTATATACTAATAATACCCATTTGAAAGTTTTAGTTTAATTTCATTTAGTCCATTACAGGAACATTTACTTCCTACATGTCCTGGATGACCTTATCAAAACCCTTCTGTGAGTCACTGAAGCTTCTAATGAAATTAAACCTACAGTTTTCACCTACAGACATGGGTGAATAATAAAAGAATCTAATAGGAGACAAACAGAGCTGTCAAACACACAAAAAAATTCCCTCCCAAATCTAAACACCCTCCTTGCACAGAACTGATATTCCATATAGCTACCTAATCCCCAATACTCTATGAACATGAACTGACGCATGCCAGTCTAGTTACTTGGGAGCCCTTTAATAAGTGGGGAGATTCATAATGCATCTGAAGACCCATTACCTAAGGAACTAATTTTTAAGAAAAATAAATTCAGGACATGATATCTTATATGACTGTATAGTATAGTATGTACCACTACACTAAGAGTTCTAAGATTAGCTAAGAGATATGTAAGCATGAGCTGCTTCAAATACACGTAAGTTCACTGCTAACTACTTTACAGTTATCAACATTTCTAACAAAAGTAAAAGATATTTTGACATTCATACACAGAGATATCTAATTTTAGTTATTTACTTAATTAAAACAACATTAATAGAAACTGATTTTTTTCATTTGCTGAAAAGGATGTTCTTGAGAAATAAAAACTCACAAGCTTGAACAAAGGTAAGCCTAGGAGTTAAAAGGATGTAAAAATAGAGGCAAAATGCTAAGCAGACTTATTTCAGTTGCCTTGGCCCCATATTAATGCAATTTCACAATACCCTCTACTGAATAATAAACATCCTCAATTCCTACTTTAAAACTGCAAATATATATACATAACACTGGGGTTTTTGAAATATTGATATACACACAAACTCTCACTACATAAAGAGGCCCAAACAGCCCACCTCTATCAGACTCTTCCCAAAAAATCCAGACTAGTAGGCAAGAAAAAGAGTGTAATGTAAGATCCTTGCAAAACCTTCACAGACAATAGCTTTAAACATATTCCACTTTCTAATCCACAGACTCTATCAAAAACTTTATGATATGGAGAACACTACAAGCATCATGGTAACTAAAAGTGTAAATCACAGAATCCCAGAATCATCAAGATTGGAAGAGACCTTCAAGATCATCAAATCCAACCATCGACACAGCACTAACTCCAAAAAAGTATTCTTACTAACATCTAATGCTAGAGGCACTAGCAACCAAAGTAGACATTCCAATACTGACATGATCATCTATTTCTGTACTAATTTCCAGAATTAAAATATAAGTGTCAAATCCCTCCAGTACTCTTGATTATGTGCCCTACTGGTTTATTCAATTACCACGAAAAATTAAAAAAAAAAAAAAAAAAGCCCTTTCAATGAACTAATTTATACATCTTACAGATGTGAATTTAACCCCATAGCAAGTAACAGAAATTGATGACTTCATGCAGTATAAACAAACATTAAAAAAAAAAAAGACATTAATTTTTACTCCTCTTAATAGCTTATTTACTACTCTAATTAAGTGCCAGTAATGACACTTTCAGTTATTTTCCTACAAACCACATCATTAGATAAACCAGTCATGATGGACATCTAAGAATTGAAAAACAAGCTGCTGCTGAGGAAGAGCTGCAGCAGAAAAAGAATCTGTAGAAGAAAACACTGATAACACAGGTCTCCAAAAAGAATAAAAATAGCACTAGTCTTAAAAAGAAAACTTTATCAACAACTGTTTCTAAACTGTATGTCAATAAAAGCTCAAAAAAAGTCTGACAAGAATTCACTAACTTCCAAAAAAATCAAATGGCAAAGTATTTTGGACTCAAATTTTAGTACAAACTTCATTATTTAGTACAAACTTTAGTCATACTTCATCTTGGACCTTACTGAACACCTTCCTCACGTTTACAGGCAAAAGATCATACAAGAAACATACATTGGTTTTCAATATGCACTATATCATAAGCAGAATTTGTCTCTCTGTCAAAACACACTGGCCATTCAGAATAAATGCACATTTGTTTTGTGGTAAACCAATAGTTTGTTACTTACAGGCTGCACAAAACTGGATTAACAGAAGTGGAAAGGTGTCACCCTCACCTTTAGATTTCTTTGCCACCTATAGTAGACAGTAAGAGGAAAGACCCTTGAAGATTTCACTCTCTCAACTGATACCAGAATTCTGATGATAATACTCCTCTGACAGGGTATTATGCCCTTTCCTCTCCGCAGAGGTCGTCACCAGGCTCTGTCCTCTCTTACCGCAGGCCTGGGCCTAGCTGGAAAGCTTCCCGTCTCTGCACGCTGCGGCACCAGGAGGCCGAAGGCCAGCGGGACTCACGGAACGAGGGCGACCGGGGCGTGCAGGAGGCCAAACGCAAGTTTCTACAAGCAGAGCCTGCATGAGCTCCGGGGCCTGCCCCGGCCTGCCGGGCCGCGGGAGGTGCCTGGATGGGCTCTGCCGAACGCCATGGCCCCTGCAGCGGCCCTCGCCCGCCACAGCCGCTCCATCTCGTCCCTCCCCGCGTCCCGACTGACCTGCGCCCCTGCTAGGTGCAGCCCTCCGCGACTCCGCGGGTGCGCTGGGCTCAGCCTCGAGCCTCCCAGTGAAGCTCTGCGCCGGACGCAGGCCCCTCGGGCGCTCTCCCCTCAGCCGCCCCGGCCCGCGGGGACCGTCCCGGCAGCCGGGTCACAGCGGCAGCTGCCCAGAGCGGCGGGAGCACGGTCCGCAGTCAGCGCCGGCCAGCGCTCGGCGCGGCTGCGCAGGAAGCGCTCCGGGAGACCGGGATGGCGCGCGGGAAGGGCTCCGCGCACGGCGGCCGTGCCAGGGCGGGCCGCGCGCTACTTGACTGACAGCCCAAGCAGCAAATCAGCAGCCCGGCGTGAGGCGGAGGAGCCAATGGCGGCGGCGGGGGGCGGGGCGGTGGTCCCGGTGGGAGCCGAGCGGCGGTGCCGCTGCTTGGGGCTCAGCCGGCGCCAGGAGCGGCTCCGGCTCGCGCGGCCGCTCGTGTGGGAGCGGAGAGACTCCGGGCCTGGGGCGGCGTGGTCACCGAGCAGCTTGGAGCCGACGGCAGTCTGGGGGGCAGTCCATGGGGAGGCGGGAGGCCTGTGGAGCATTTACTGGCAGGGATCACAGGGCTGTGAGAGCAGAAACAAGCAGACTGGGGAAGGAGTGTGACAACAGCCTAAAGGCACTGCAGGCTGTGTTTCTCCAGCAGTTGCACTGTTTGGTACGTGGCTGCTCGGTTAGTTACTGGCATCGGTGTCAGGTTTTTCTCACGGGGTCGAAGGTATTTTAGGTGATTCAAAAGCTATTATTTAATTGTATTTTACACCTTAGGTTGAGGCAAACTGCTTTGTGAAGTTAGCTATTACTGTTCTGGAAAGCAAATTAAAGAGAGCTCTATGTGAAGAGATTGGTGGAAACTGGCAGTGTTTATTAAACATGAAAGTTAAAAGTACTCAAATTGTGACTTATTTACTTATTTCCAAACCATAACTATATTTAGTTTTGACATATTCATGAACATATTTATGACATTCATGAATATTCATGAATTCCCAGGTGACATTAAGGGTTGTAGTTCCTCAGATAACTTGCTGAGGTTATCTGTGCTGAGGAGGCTGTGGGGGCATTCTGTAGGCACATATTGTTGGATTCTGTACTATTTTTTTCTAACTCACAAGAAATTAGACAGGACTCTGGACTACCTCAGGTGCCACAGAACAAAATGCAGGCCTTTTTGAATATCAGTATTGTGAAAGAACAGTTTTGTTCAATATTTACATGCAGTTTTTCACAATGATAAAGCAAAACAGATGCCTAACTTTGTTAATAATAAGTAATTCCTCTTTTAGAAGAACTGTTTGAAGTGAATAAGGGTAATTCACATGGCTGACTTCACAAACTGGGGATTAGATCTTTTTGTACGAAAAGTGCATTTTGAGTAAAATGAGGCAACTATCTTTTGAGCTAGAAAGACTCTTTTGTTTCATATAAAGACGTTGTAGTGGAAAGCTTATGACCACTGATAAAGGAAAAACAATCACCCCCAAATCTTTAGATAGTCTACTATGTATACCAATGTATTTGGGGTAATTTTTGCTTTGTTTTTAAAACAAAGCCATGTAATAATTTATTTCTGCTGAGGAGTAGTTAACCATGAAATTTATTTATTATCATTGTATATTTGAATTAGAAACAATAACACTTCCTTGTGTGGGGCACTGTGGAGACCTTATAATTTAAGATCTTGTGAAGTGAGACTCTGTGTCACATGGGCATAGCAGAGAAAGGCAACAGAGGACCTACAGCTCAAGAGTGAAGCAATGTCTGTGTGTTGGTGGGGCTGATACTGTGGCTGTCTCTGGGAGCCATGCTTTCTAGGTGAACCCTTGCCTCTGTTTTGAGCTGGCACTGCAGAGGCAGCTGACTATCCGTGTCCATCACAGGAGGTGTGAACAAAAGCTTGCAGAACTAAGTTGTCAACGCTTGGAATACTTACAGACCCTGTAACAGGAAGTATCATAGGGCAGTGCTGAACAAGTCTTATGTGTAGAGTAAGAATTTCGACATGAGTTCTGGAAGCTGAGTTTCAGAATATGCCATGAGTAACTCTTGATGAAGCCGCCTTTTATTGTTTATTCCAGTTGCTGAAATAAGCAGTAAACAAATAAGGGTACTTCATATCCAAAGTTTGTCCTCCTTTCTGCATTTCTGTACTCATCTGACTCACATTTTCTCCTGCTGTTACTTCTGCTCTGTTCATCTGGCCCCCATGCTGCTGAGAATTCTCTCTCTCTCCTCAGGCCTGGATGTGGACAAAGACAGCAAATTCATTGCTGAATAGGTTTCACAGACTGGATAATGTTATCTCTTCGGAAACTGGAAAAAAGCATGCTTTCTTAAACTATACTACAGTGATGAAAAGGGAGTTTTCAGATACGCACTCCAAAGAAATGGAGAGTAAACTAAGATTACCTTTCTCTTTGAAACACTTTAAACAACCCTTCCTCCATGCAAGCAGTACTTGAAGTGTTGGGGTTTGCTGGTGGTTCAGTAATCAAAATGTTATTTGTAGTGTCTTTGTAGTAGGCTGCACAGATTGGGAATTTAGTCACTGCTGTTAATATTCTTCCTGAAGCAGAAAACCACAACTAAGGGAAATATGAAGAAAGAGAGGAGGATGGAAGAAAAATGAAAAGCTAGAGCATACCTTTGTCCAAGGTTTTAATTTGTATCTAACCTTCCCTGTCATTTCTATCCTTCTAATTCTTTCAGGATATGATAGAAAAATGTCCCCTCTGACTATAGAAAAGCACTCTCAAATTTCTGTGCCACTACTTGAAACACGGTGATGCTTTTAATGCAGACATTTTCCATGGCCTTAACTGCTCACAGGTCTGTACCAAACAAAAGTAGCCACTGTGAATACCTAGCAAGTACTGTTCATAAACATTTTTATAATGTTTGACCTTAAGAGTGACCTGAGATTAATGGATATGTTGTATCAGTTTTAATGGGTCTCTTCTCCCTTGGATACACACATGTGACTCCCATTAGTCTTAATGGGAGTTATATGTGTGCCTAGAGGTTAGACAAGATCTCTAAAGGTGCTGTTATGCTCTCTTGTATTAACGATCTCATAATTGCTGAGGTGCTGCACCTTTGCATTGAAAGCAAACTAATTAAATTGGTCTAGTATAAGTTGGTATACTAGCATACCTGGCACGTATGTGTGTTTTCCTGTGGGTCCCTCAGTACACAGAGGTAGAAGCCAAATAGAATGTGGAATTTAAATTTTACATGTGACTTGACTTTCTTTGTAATTGTTCTCTGTAATCAAAAATGAATTCATGAGTTTGATTTCTAAGAAAGATGATTGTTCATGTGATTACGGAGAAAGAAGCTGCATGTGGTGTTTTATTTTATCATTAAAGCATGTATTGAGAAAATGGACTGAATTGATTCTTATTTTGATGTTCCAAATCATGCACTTTGAAAAAAGACAGTTAGGTCTAGAGGATTAACGTGAAGCTTGATGTTGAATTTTAATTATGGCTTTGTTACTCATTTCTTCCAAGAGCCTTTAGACAAAGCACTTCACCTTTCTTTGATTTCCAGGTATGTAAAATATCTGCTTGCTTCTTAGTGTTGCAGACATAAATTAATATCTGTTCTGTGCTTTGAAATTTCAAGATTGGTATGTCTAACTGTATTCTGCTGGCATAATCATGAAAGTACAGAAGGAGGGAAAAAATCATAATACCCACCTGATACATCCAGGGAGAAGCTCTGGTGATGATGCAGATCTGTGGAGAGAAGTTTATGATGCATAAAACAGTGTATCAGTGATGAAAAATTTTTGGTATTATATATGTCTATCTTTTGGACCAGGTTTTTCAGTGAAAGCGATTGTACAGTAGGCAAATTGATATTGTATAGACATTTGACATTTTTATCAATCAAAATAACGATTAGAATTTGATGCTTAGTGTGGAAATTTGTGTGCTGTATGCCATGACTGTCTCTGTACATTTGAAAATGATGTAGTTTTCTTTGAAAACACAAATTTGGGGAAAGAATGAATCTTCATATTTACATGTTGGAGGAGAAGAAGCATTTATGTGCTAACCTTCACTTTTAAACTTGGTTTACTGTTTTCTTTTTTTCTTTTTTCAGATACAGATAAACTCAATTTCACAATTCAGTTTTACTGTTTGAGAAGTAACAGGTCCTGGGGTTCGTTTTGGTTATTTTTGTTGTTGTTTTGTTGGGAATTTTTTTGATAATATAATTATTTTTGACCTTATGTGTTTCTTAGTTTCTAGTAGAAAGTAGCAAATATCTAGTGAGACTGTGATGGTAATGTCTTCAGCTCTGTAATTTAAAATACCTGGAAAAATTTTGTGAATAGTTTTGTAAATATATTTCCTTACATTTGACTCCAGTGTATAAAATATATGGATAAAAATTTTCTTTCTCATGTAAATGTCAAACAATAATTTCCTTGGGTTTTTTTGATTTGTGATTAGTTCTCCAGTACTCTTTAAAGAAGGAATAGTTAATCTCCTTAGTGTTATATTTTAGGTTATGTAAGATATTGTTAAAGAAAGTTGAAAGTTAAAACAAACCTTAGCTAATTTCAGTTTTATATGTATGCTTATCCATAAAAGAGAATGAACAGGTCTATTTTGTAACCATGGGAAACTAAATTTCCAAGATTTTAGGTGTGTTTCTATTTACTTAAGGTTCTTTGACCTAAATTCTGCTTTGATGACAGAAAAAAAAAAAAACAAAACTTCCAGAGACAGGAGTTGTGTCCTATGTATTTTTACAGTGTCAAGCACTTGCACTCTTATGAATGAAACTTCTGTTGGGGAAAAATATACTCCAAGCTTTACTAGTATCTATAGACCAATTTTCTAAGCAGAATAAGCAATATCATCAAAAAAGATTTAGTTTTTGGTTTGTTTTTTTCATTTTCCAAAATTACGCATATATTATTTTTGTCAATATAATGGTTGACTGAGCGTGAGAAATTAATTCTGTCCCTCATATTTGAAGGGTGATCAAATACTAGAGCAGGTTTCCCAGATGGGTTATGGAGTCTCCATCCCTGGAGGTAGTTAAAACTCAGCTGGACACAGCTCTTAACAACTGCTTTGAGTGAGGAGTTGGACAAGACCTCAGCCATTCCATGAGTCTATGAATTGTGTAGTTGACTTGTTGACACTTTTTCATTGTAGACCAGCTTTCAAATACCAGTTTGTTGTAACTGCTGGACTCTGCCTGGCAGGCTGCTGCTCCCTGAGAGCTCAGCGAGGGTTTCCTGGGGCCATGCGATCAGTCGCATCCTGCAGTCCATTTCGGGCAGCCCCACGATCTGGCTCCGGCAGCCAGCAGCGTTACAACGCAGTGGATGGTAAAGAAGGTAGAGAAGGGTCTCTCTTGAGGGTTTGAGATGGCTTTAATCACATCTTGTACCTGCAGTGTTCAGAGGTGGAGAGACAACGAGGTCTGAGTGCGGGGTGGTTTTGTCAGGGGCCCAGGGGCGGTCCCTGGGCGGGGTTGGGGTACAGGAGCAAATAGGGAGAAAACGAGGGAGTGGCCAGGGCTAGGGCAGGGAACAGGGGGAACATGTGAAATATGAAAAGCAATGGATTAACAGATCCCCACACCCATTCAGATATTTCAAACGGTAATTGAGATTGAGTAGTTTTTATCCCTATCTTGAATTAAAAAGCACATAAACTCAAGCAGTTAACATAACATTACTGGCCATATGAAATGTAAGACTAACAATTAAATATATTCAGTGCACTGTGCACAGTTTTTTCAGAATGTAAAGACAGTACACAGTACCAGTATTAAAGCTGCCTATTATTTTAGCCTCCTTTGACGTACTACCAAAGGAAATACTGCTGTAAATATTAATTGGGTTAATTATACGTGATTAATTTTTATGTGTAAATTCTTGATTGCCTAACAAACTTCTTTTGTATTAAGCATTCGCAGTTCTGATGGGAATGAAATAGTAAGACCTTATAAGCGAGTTTTTGTCTTAAATTTTAAATGAATCACGGAAATATTAGGTCCTTTACTGGAAAGTTAAGGTGTTGAAACTAAGAACAAAAGTAAGGTATTGGGATTTTTTTGACTTATGGCCTGATTTTGAAAACTACTGTTGAGTAGTTATAACATAATTTAGTTCTAAGTCTGATATATTGAGGGTTACTGTAGCCAGCTGTTTTACCTCAGTTCTGTAAAAAGGTAGCTGGATGGGTGAATTGAAGTATGAGCTTGTATCTTGTGCCTTAACTAAGAGTTGTAAGCTTTAGTGTTCTGAAAATGGGGATGGTTTAGACATTGGCACCCTTGATTTTTGACTATAGGTTGACACTTCACCATGCCATAAATCGAGTCTCTTCTGATGGGAGAGAATTTGCTGAAAGTCCTTGCAAGGAGTTTGAGAGATAAACTGAGACATCTCCTTTGGTTTCAATGCTTCCAGATAGTTGTTATATTAAGTCTTAACAGAGGAACAGAGCCACTAGCATGACCCAGGTACAGCATAGAAGGAAGAAAAGTAGGAATGAGACCAATTATCAAGATTTACACAGCCTTTTAAAGATATTTTAACCAATAGTTACTAAAAACGTACATTATTTTCACTTTCCTGCCAATTATTCACTAACATGACTAGGAACTGCGGAATTTTCTATCCAATCATTCCAAAGCACTTTTACTGCAGAATATGGAGTAGTAGAAGAAGGAGAAGAAGGTTTAGAGAACAACAACAATCCTCCATTTTGGTATTTTTCACTCTTATCTATTTTCTACAAAGAGAAGCTTAAAACCTCTAAATTTTTCACCCTGTGACAATCTTACATAGTAGTTTATCACCTAATTCACACCACTGTATTTTCTAGTTCTTGTCTGACCGTTGGTAATTTTTTCCAAGGTTTGAGGCTAAAACAGTGTTGTTCAGGGGGGTAAGAACCCTTAAAAACAGGCAGAGAAATATTCTCGGCACTCTAGGTTCCTACATCAGGTGTTACTGAAACAGTGGAAGTGGAAAACAGATTTCTGATACCATCTCAGTAGCAATTCATCTAAACTTGCCCCAAGTGGAAAAGTAGTTTGTGATATCATCTCAATAGCAATTTGTTTGCACAAATTATAAAATCCTCAAGCCTCTCAGGGCTCTTTAGGATTTTAGAACCTTGTCATTAGGTAGTATTCCATACAGTTGTGAATACAAAATATATTAAAAGTTACTGATTATGCCTAAGGAAAAGGTCTGGTACATTCCATATGCCCAAGTACTTTTCAGGATGCTAGTAAATCACTCTAGATTAATGATTCCTATATGAAATTAAGAGCAAAAAGATAAAAAAATATAACTGAACAACCTATTGTTTCTTTTGGTCACCTGTACTTTTTATTACCTTTATTTTCACACTTCAAAGATGATAGAAACAGGATGATTAAATTTGTTAGTGGTCTATGGAAAGATTGATTTGATATGCTTTCTCAGGCTTATGTTGAACCCAGGTACAAAAATTTGTAACTTAGTAGAAAAATGGTAGATGTAGAGTGTGCATGGGAACAGGTTAAAAAGGGCCAGATCTTATTATTTTGTATTTTTTATACAATAAAATTTAAATTTCACTGTGTTTTTTATTTGTGTGCATTTTTCCCATGGGACAAGAAACAGAGTCCAACTCTGCATTCTTTTGTGAGTGAATAGTGTGTCCCATTCAGTTCATTCTGCACCTAATATCACAGAAAAATGCTGGAGGACTTCAGTGCTTTTTAACTCAATTTTCATAAAACACATAGCTGAGATAAATGGACTAATCTTATTCTGAGTGAGGGTAAGTAATGGATGAACAGGAGTATTTCTTGGGTTTTGTAGGGCCCATATTAATAATAATTTCATCACCCTTATACAGACTTTGCAAATTATGCTTATTTAAAATTAGAGATTATCACCAAACATTTCTTTTGAACATAATGAAAGAAAAATTTAAATTGACTGTTCATGTACTTGCATATGCAAAATCATCTATGTTCTGCAGATATCTAAAAGCAGAAGCAGAACTAGATCTGAGAGGAAACCTGTGTTGTATTCTGATATCAACAGCAACTTAGATCACGTTGGTATCACATCAGTATAATGTTTTAGAGCCTCTGACAATTTAAAAATCAATTTGATGCTAGATTTGTATAGAACAACACATTTGACTGACAGAAAAGGCTGTTATAGATGGATGTGATGTTCTATCCTTGTGTAACAAGGGTTTTGACTGACAGTTTAACAATAGTACACTTTCTACCCCATATATTCTAAATGATTATTATTACAATACAAAACATTTTTGCGCTTGCTGTATATAGATAACATGTACACTTTTTGTGTAATAACATTCAAGAAGAGAGAGTTTCTTTTATGTCTTAAAGATGATGACAATTAATGAAGGCTCCATCTGACACTTATAACCAATGTCAAGGATTGCTATTGTGGTGCATGGTAATGTAAAAACTATCAGGGTACTTAACTCCCGGTGAAGGATCAGCATAACTCAACACATGCTGTATGGTGGATGTAATAAATCTCCTCAGAGAGCAATAGAAGTAATTCTTAAACTGAAGACTACCCTTTCTGTTTTATAATCCCTCTTTTCAGCTTTGCAGTTCTTTGCATCACTGTAAAATGCAGTTTTAATCTAGAAAGTAACTGTGTAAAATGGTACCTCTTAATGCAACAAATATGCTTTCTGTGCTTTGCAGTCAACATTTCTTTAAAATCAGATCTAAGATTCTTCTTCAGAGCTATAGCTAGAGATAAGGAAGGTATACAGTTTTTCTTATTTGGATCTCATTCACTTTGAGGAGACCATCCTTTAATATTTATCCTTTTCATTTTAAAATTTTCATTTTGAATTCTTGGCATCCTTTTGCAGCACTTTATACAGGTCTCTCCTACTTTGTGTAGGTTTTCACAAGAGTAGGGGCAGTACAATGTGTTTACATTATATTTGATGATAATAAAAAGATCAACCTTAAAGTCTAAACTTCTCTGTAAACTTCAGTTTAGTGTTGCATGCAACTAAGGAAGAAGGCATAATCTTTTATGAACCTCCCAACAATGAAAAATAGAGAAAGAATTGAATGGAAAAAAAATGGGGCCACATTGATCAAACCCCATCTACCTCTTATCTTTTTGATTATCTAGATAAGGAAAACATGATACATACAAAGATTGCTTTTACAATATGGATTTCTTGTTTAAATTGGCTTACTGCTAAAGATACTTTTCTTAAATGACTTTGTACTTGGTAAGGGAATTAAATAGATTGGTTTTTTTCACCTCATTATGTATGATCAGTGGGATCTTGGTATCTCACATTTTTTCAAAAAGATTTTATTTTTCCGTGGAAGGACAAATTCAGTATATTTTTTATCCAAGAATAGGATTATTTATTGGCTTGGGGCAGTGATGATGATATTTCCTGCAAAGCACTAAAAAGATCTTTAAACAACATTTGCTCCATTACTGGTGGTGCCATTTCAAGTCTTTGTCAGTTTTAGATGTAATGCTAGTACTTCTCTAGCAGTGACTTATGATTTGAAGGAAGGTATAAAAGTAATTTGAGAAATAATATTATCCAGTTAGAAAACGATCCCTCAGAAAAATTGTAGTTTTATCAATATAGACTGCTAAGTTTTAAAGTGAAGCCAACTAAAAAAATCCATGATGTGGAATTATATTGATCTTCTCATAGCTCATTGTGATAATATGAGCATCTGGTACTTAATTTGAGAGAGCTAATGTTAATCACATGTAGAGGGGCCAGCTTCTAGAGGTTGTTAAAGCACATGCTTTGCTGACCACTGGAGACAGTTGAGTTTGCAAACTTAGAATGAGTTCCAGTCTCTGAGCAGGATGTATTATACTGGTACAGGATTGTCCTTTACCTCCTCTCAGCTGGCAACATCTGTTTAACACACCTTTTCTTTCCCTGACATCATACCCACCTTACTTTATGTCCTGATTTTGCTCATTGTCCTTCATGAGCAAATATAGGTCTAAAACTGTCTCATCTTAGTTTCTTCCCCTTCTGATTTTTTTTTTTCCCTCTGACCTTTTGTATGATTGTTCCAGTAGCAGTTGTCTGTCTAATCTACCTAATTGTCTTTGGTCTTCCTTGCCTCTTTTATGCTTCTCTCATCTGTGAACTCCTAGTGCTCAATTAGTGAAGGAAAAAAAGACACAGAAGGAAATGTTCCCTAGCTGTCTCTTCTTGTCTTTGGCATTGTACCAGCCTGGAACAGAGGCAACTACAAAGGGCTAGATTAGCTCCTTCATCTCCAGCTTGGACAATACTCAGTAGAGTTTGTTTGCTTTTTTTAAGAGGCTTTTGCTTTTGGAAGGACCTTTCTGCTGAGCATATGCAAAACATAATTTATAAAGATTCACAACTTGTCCAAAGGTGGGAGAATTTCTGCAGGATTCATGAAAGCACAGTATTGAGATAGGGTGTTATGGGACGAACTATTTTAAACTTTCATGTTAAACTGTGATGAGGTTTACTCTTTTAAGCAAAACGCTTCGCCACTTTCAACAAGGGCAAAGCATTTTCTTTCCACTTCATTTTTAAGTAAATGAAACATTTTTCTTGCTGTTCATGTGTCTAATTCTTTCCCTTCTTTAACAAAAAGGAGAAGTATAATCTCAGATGAGCATAGAAACATGCCAAAAAGCAAGGATTTGTTATTTGGGGAGCTGAAGTATTAGGTTTTAGAATAGGTTAAATCTGATGTCTTTAAGCATTTACTGTGCAATGAACACCACTTACAAATATGTGTGAGGGAAACATACACATTCATCATGTTACCTTATTTTTCTAATTAAAAGGAAAAAAATTACTCTCCCTAGCAGAGACATTTCCTCTCAGAATAAAGACCTGATTCTGGAGTCTCATAGACATTTAATTTGCAAGATAGTATAATGAAAATATGTTAATAGCTTTTTCAGCAAGTTAATAGCTTTCAAGTTCATTCTAATTAGTTTGTTAAAATATTCTATTGGTAAAATACTTTCTTTTTCCCCCCAGTAAAAGGTAAGAATGTAATACAGTTTTATAAGGAGTATCTTGCCAATAGTAAGGGTAGAATCAGTAATATCAAAATTATTAGAAAAAAATAATTAGCAAATGAGTCTTGAAGGAAGCTGCCGTAATTGTCATCAAAGATAACTTTCTGTTACTTTTACTGTGAAATCTGAGAGAGTGTAGGAGTGGATCTTGTGGAGTTAAGTAAGCATTCTTGGGAACAAGGATGTGAAAGCACACTTCTCACAGTGTCATGCTTGGTCCCAGGTGTCCTGCATTCCTGACTACCTACAGTGGCAGCTGTGGGAAGGGTGAGTGATATCCCACTGTCTGCCCATCCTTGGTGGCCAGAGCACCATTAAATTAAAGCATGCATCTTCACATTGAGAAGATAACCCATACCTCTCATTTTCCATATTATTTCTCTATTGTTAGAGTAATGGAATTCTTTGTTCAATCAAAAGTAATGAACTTTCTTTTACCTTTCTTTTCTTTTCTTTGGGGGTTGGGGGCAGGGAGTGACTATTGTATATCTCCTACATTCTGGCACTGTAAAATCCAGCTTTTTGCTACCGCCCTCTTCCTTTGGTATCTTTTAGTAGTATGCTGAGACCTCCTCAGGGTTTTCTAAACCAGTAGCTCTTACATCCTTATATATTCACTCTGAAATACTTGGAATCCTATTGCATTTATTTATATCATTCTCATGGGGTTTTTTAAACTTATTCTTGTAGTACCCTCAGCTTTCTTTTGCTTCTGTTGGCTGGGCAAAAGGCATCATGTGCTCTTACTTATTCCAAAGGATGCATGTGCTGAATGACCTGCTGGTTGTTGTCAAAGTGAGTAACATCTAAAGTCTCCCTGTTCTACCATCAGTCAGGGAATTAATAGAGACTATTCTCACTTTTCTATCCCCTGGACCTTCCCATTTACTGATTACCACAACAGCTGTAGTATCTTTGGGAACTCGCATTCTAAAATTTAGTAGAACTAAGACACTGTATTAAAATTTAAGGTAATACTGTCGTAAGACAATCTGGAGTTGGGGAATTTTACTTGAGGTAGTTAATTGTGAACAAACATAAATTTCCGATGGCTCTTTTGAGTGTTTATAAGAAGAAAATGACAAGCAGTTAGACATACACTTATAGGAACAAGTGATCCTCCCTCTGGCCTGGTCCGGTCAGGTCCAGAAGATTCCTAAAACACCTGGATGACTACTTCATGGTGCAGGTACTAAGAGAGCCAAAGAGGAAACATGCTCTCCTTGATGTTACTTGTTAACAAAAAGGGTCTTGTGAGCAAAGTAGATATTGGTGGCCATCTTGGCCAGAGTGACCATGCAGTCGAGTTTAAAATCTCTGTCAACAGCAGGAAAAGTGCCAACAAAATTTCAGCTTTGGACATGAGGAGAGCAGAGTTCAGGCTGTTCAGGGAACTAATTAGTAAGGTTCCCTTGGAAAATGCTTTTACAGGTGCTGAAGTCCATCCTAAGGGCGCAGGAATAGGTAATTCCAAAATGTCAGAAGTCAAGCAGACAAGGCAGAAGGCCAGCTTAGCTAAGTGGGGATCTTCTTTTGGAGATAAGGTAGAAAAGGAAGGCATATACCCAGTGGAAGCAAGGTCAGGTGACATGGGAAGAATACAGAGATGTTGACTGCCACTGTAGGGAGAAAATTTGTGCGGCCAAAGCTCAATTGGAGTTGAAGCTTGTCAGAAATGTGGGGGACAGTCAAAACAGTTTTTTAAAATACATTAATGGCAAAAGTCAGTGCAGAAATTACATGGGCCCATTAGAGGATGAGGATGATCACCCCACAAACAGGGATATAGACAAGGTGGAGATGTTTATTGCTTTCTTTTCCTCTATCTTCAACATTGATGATGGACTAGAAGGGTCCCAGTAACCTGAGCTGGAGGACCATGTCTGTGAGAATGATAAAGTCCCAGGTGACCCTGAAACTGTGAAGGATCTGCTGTTCTAGCTGGATCCCTATAAATCTATAGGGCCTAATGGGATTTGTCTGAGAATAGTTAAAGAGCTGGCTGATGTCATCATGAGGCCTCTCTTGATGATTTTTGAATGGTCTTAGGAATCTGAAGAGGTCCCAGTTGACTGGAAGCTGGTCAACATTGTCCCAGTTTTTGAAAAGGACAAGAAGAATGACCCTGGAAACTACAGGCCTCTTAGCCTGAAGACTCACTTCTGTGCCTGGTAAGGTTATGCAGAAGATTTTTCTGGCAGGTATTGCACAACACCTGAAAGAGAATGCAGTCATTGGTCATGGCCAGCACGGGTTCAGGAGGAGAAAGTCCTGCTTTTCAAACCTGATTTCCTTCTATGACAAGGTAACCCACCTAGCTGATCAAGGGAAGCCAATTGATGTAATCTTTTTGGATTTCTGTAAAGCTTTTGATACCCTCTGTCACGGAATCCTTCTGGACAAATGCCAGCCCACAGCCGGATAAACACATCATGGGATGGGTGAGCGGCTGGCCCATGGGTCAGGCACAAAGGGTTACAGTGAATGACATCAGACTGGTGACCTGTCACTCATGGGATTCCACAGGGCTCCATCCTCAGCCCTGTGCTCTTCAACATCTTTATAAATGATTCGGACACAAGACTGGAAGGGATGCTGAGCAACTTCACAGGTGATACAAAACTGGGCGGAGCTGTTGACTCCTTGAAGCCAGGGAGACCATGCAGAGAGACCTTGACAAATCAGAGGGCTGGACAATCACCAACCATATGAAGTTCACCAAGGGAAAGTGCTGGATTCTGCACCTGGCATGGGGCAACCCTGGATGGATGGGCAGACTGGGGAATGAGATGGGAGAACAGCACCATGGAAAGGGACCTGGTGGTCTTGGCTGATGGCAAGCTGAATCTGAGCCAGCAGTGCCCTGGCAGCCAGGAGGGCCAAGTGTGTCCTGGGGAGCATCAGGCACAGCATCACCAGCCGGGCAAGGGAGGGGATTGTCCCACTCTGCTCTGCACTGGGGCAGCCTCACCTCGAGTGCTGGGGGCAGCTTTGGGTGCCACAATATAAAAAAGACATTAAACTATTAGAGAGTGTCCAAAGGAGGGCAACGAAGATGGTGAAGGGCCTTGAGGGGAAGCCATATGAGAAGCAGCATTTGAAGTCTTGTCATTCTTATATTTTTAATTAGTGGTTCCTCTTTCTTACAAAACAGCTGTTATGATTCCTAATTATGCAATTAACTGTCCTCATTTGGAAAAAAAGAATAAGACTTACAATTAGTTCAGAGTCTCTAGGAATATGAAGTTCTGGTCAACATGTGAATTTTCTTGTTAAAATTCCAGCTTTTTGTTTCAGACTTCTCTCAAATTGCCTACTTTATTGTGACTAATGTAACACTTCAGAGAAAGTCCTCTGTCTGAACAGTGTCTCATCTTTACATTGGTTACAATTGGCTAGGTCACGTTGCTTATATATTTTTATCCTGATAGTATTTTTATTTTGTTCCAGAAAATAACTTTTTGGTTCCATACCTTTTGGAGTATGTTTCTTTCTGTTGATCATTATAAGGTTTCAGTATTTTTTCAGTCATTTAATCTTCAAGCCTAAGTCTGTATAGTTATTTACAGTTTCATGTGAAATCTGGTTTGGTCAAATATGATACTGTTTTAGCTCACTTGTAGGAAATTTATAAAATCTAATGTGGTATAGGACCTTGAGTTTTAAAATATTGATATAATAATTATTCATTATATACTTGAAACTATGCTGGTGTTTTGGAAAGGAGATGAAATCCTGTTCACATGGGGAAAAGGATGGAGCTGTAGAAAATGATAAATATTGTATTTTCACTGTGAGTTAGAAAAATAATTTGAGTTCTTCCAGTCTTGGTGGCAAGTCATGAGTTTATGGAAGGAGTTGAATGAGGCAAAGAAGTTTGTATAGCAAACAGGGTTAGAATTGTACAAGGAGCTAAAATTTGTCTTGGTAACCATCCAAAAGCTATACCCTAAAGGAAACCACGTTGTTAGTGTGTTATAGAACCTTTAACCTGTAGTTCAGTCTAAACTTTTAATAAAAGTAAGAAACTTTTCCCTTTTCTTCAGCTGTTCCTTGGGGCTACATTTTAAATATTTTCATTCTGTTTAGTTGGTTTTTTTCAATATGTATTAACTTACATAGGCATGCTTATTATGACAATTAGGAAGAAAGGGGTGATGAAATAATGTTGAAAGATTAGAAACAAATGAGTATACTAAGTCATGGGAAATACCAGAATTTTGAATGACTTTTAAAATTATTCTTTTCTTTTGTTTTCAATTTATTTTTGAGTAAAAATATTTCAGGTCTGTATAAATGATCTAAATGATCAAAACACAATTTTGCTTCAAACAGCTGAATACTTTGAAAGAATAGTATGATGAAGTTGCTCAGTCCCATGATAATTTTTTGAAACTAGACTAGATAACTAACATAAGATCATTTTTCTAGCTTTATGGTTGCTTGTTATTCTGCCTTTCTGCTTCTATGTTCAATATGTATGTTTTGTCCATAAGTTTCTCCATAAGCTTGGGTTGACTGATTCTCCAAAACATTTGCTGAATTGGATTAATATTATCACCACAACTGAGATAAACTAGAATGCTAATTTAAGTGAAGTTTATGAAGAGAGTTAATTAAAACTTACAGCAACCTAGAGGAGGTTTCCGGGGGTAGGGTCTTGCATCTGGTAGAAGGCTGAGTCGTTTGATGCATGTTAGGAGAAGTTAGGCAGATTTATGTAACAATTTTATACTTAGGGTACTTAACCAGTGGAACAAATGGTTTAGGAATATGATAGGCTCTTTAGAGTCTGAAGTCCTTCAAATTGGAATTGGAAGTCATTTAGTACAATAAACTGTTCCTTTAGCAGGATTTTATAGATTTAATTTGGAATCATATAATTATGTTGCCTGCATTATTCAGGAGGTCAGCAAAGATGGTCACGATGTTTCTCATAGCCTTAGGTTCTCTAAATCTACAATTTGACCTCTTACCTATGTGAGAAAGAGCAAAATAATTAGCAAGCAAGGTAAAGGAAGAGCACAGTAGACCTGAACATGAATGATACTGTGACAGAAGGTTTGTCATTCATTTCTTAGATAGCTACTCAGAATGATGTTCCATAGGTATGGCACTCAGCTAATGGGAGGAAGATACTAAAAATAGGAGCTGCAAGGGGATTTTAAAAGCATATCTGCAACTTGCAGTACAAGCCTATTCACAGTGTGCTACTAATGAAGTTATTAGGAGTGAAACTACTGCTTCTGTATATTATTCTAATATGACATGTAAATATATTAGCTGATGATGTAGTGTTTGGTTGTCTCTAACGTGAACACTGTTGCATGGCCTCACTGTGCCCTTGAAGTTGACTTTCTTGGAAGGATTTTATTTTTTAGGAATTTCTCCTTTTCATGCAAGGAAGAAACATCAATTAAATGTATAATGAATTTTGATTTATTTTGGAGCAACTATAATACTTTTCTAGGGAAATATTGCTTTTAACTAGAGTTTGTTAGTTTAGCTTGATAATGGATTTTGTTCATCTATGTTGTCTCTGACAGACAAATTCATTTTTACTGCTGGTCAATCAATAAAAAAGAGTAAACAGCTTAAAATTATGCTAATACAACTCTGCCTCTCATATTTTGACTTCTGTGCAGCTGCTAGATGTACAGACTACCAGTATAGTTAATCATATCTGGTTTGTCTTCTTAGAGGTAAAAGGTTTGATTGAGATTATAAAGTGACCACTCCAGCATCCCATAGAGCTCCTTTAGTATGTCTTTCTTCAGTAAGAAAGCAAAGTACCTGAGCTGCAAATGGAAAGAAAGACACTTGCTTCGTCCTTCATTTACAGTCTGAGCATGACTGCTTTTATCAGGGAATTCACATGGTGTAGTGAACCCTTTTCCTTGTTTCCTGTGGATTAAGTATACAAAAATGACCACTTTACTGAAAGATAGGGAACCGGCTCTGTAAGTTCACAGTGCATCAACAAGAATGTAGGATGGGAGTGTGGAGTAAGGGAAAAGAAGTTGGTGCTAAGTTCTGGTGTCATTGAAAAGTGCTTCATCATCATCCTCCCTCATTCTTCTACGCTGGGAAAGAGAGAAATGCTCCTGTCCCCCCTTGGGAGGTTCTTCATTCTCCTCAAATGGAAGTCAGTCTCGGCAGAGATGAGAGGCAGCCATCAGAAACCTGGAAGAAGCAGCAGCTGTCAGCTGCAAGAAGCAACATCTTTCCAAACAACCATTTCCTCCTCATGGAGGCAGCAAGAGTTGATAGTCAGCCAGGTCTTGCAGCTTCTCAACAATGTTTATACATGCATAAAGCAAAATATGGATATGGAATAATAGATGTTTTTAGAAAAGTCTTCTTAAAAAAGAAAGGAAAAAAGTCTTGACTTATATTTGCATAAAGGTACTGATGCTTACTTCCAGCTCATTTAATTATAATGTGGTTTCCTCGAATAAAACATTCAAAGTGAAGAGCTAAAAACACAGGAATCTGTAAAAGTAACTGAAATACTACAAACAGGAAAATTGTTCTCCAGCTGAAGCAATATTTATTGCGCTTATAAATTACTAGGTAGAGTATGCTATCCAAATGTCATATCATTTGTTAGAGTTTTCTTTAGCTCTAGCTGTGTGTCGTGTAAATTTTAGCTCAACTGACAAGTAGTGTATCACTCTTGGGCATGTCCAGTGTTTCTACCCTGAGACCATTTTCTAGAATTATAAGAGGTAACTTTGCCAGCTATCCTGGTGGGGTGATGAATTTACAAAGGCAATACCCCACATAAGCAAACAGTTTGTCCATTTAAGCCCAGAAGTCTAGAAAAACTTAAAATGTAAAAGAATATTGAAAAAATTTTAAAAGAGAAACATTCTTTAGGTCTCTTCATTTAAAGGACAAGTAGCTTAAAAACTTATATTTAAAAATTTAATTCAAACTTTAAATACATTTTGAATTTGCCACTTAACTTACATAGATAACATATATATATCAATCATCTTCTATTTATGTATTATTTCTGTGATTTATACTTGGAATTCAGGATATATCAATGGATGACATCACAGAGTGTGTTCCTTTCTACAAAGCAAAATCAATAATGGAAAATAAGGTACTATACAACATGATATTTTTATTCTTTAGTGTCAAAACAAGCTACTGCTAGTTTATTTATTTTAATGTTTGGTTTTAACATGGCAACAATTGTTGTTTTCCTAATATGTTAAAATTTAGATAATTTTCAAGAAGTACTCCATCCTATGCATGCAAAGCCACAGACTTTTTGTTACATGTTGCTGTATGTTGTAAGTAGTAATTTTTTTTTAGTTGTTTTCTGCATCTTTTGTAAGCCATGATTGCTTCTTCCAGAATGTTTCCTGGAGCACAAAAGTAATATCATGCAGTAATTTGGAATAAGTGCTGTTAAAAAAACAGGATAACATCCCAGTTATTTTGCTTTCTTTTACCCTTCACAGGTGGTAAATAGAAAAGTTAAATTAAATAGTTAATTGGGGGTTTTCATTTTAATTCACTTGTAGTCTATTTAGTATTTTTATATCAATTTGGTTTAGCAAACTTTTTTTGGTGCAGATTATAATAGCTTTTCTTCCTATATTGCTCTTCTTCTAAGACAATCACAAGATTTATTTCAGGAGTTCTAGTGTTTTTCTCTTTCAGACATGGTGCTGGACATAACCTCATTGTGTACCTCTTTTGTAAATTTTTAAATATGAACTTGAGATTTTGTTCAGGATTTTTCACTTATCACACATCTTATATTTTTGATACATTTTTAAAAATGAGGTTTTTTAAGCTTCCAAAGGGAAGTAGAAAATATTTTGTATCCATTTGCTTAGATATAAATAATATATGTATAATTAAATGTAATATTTTAGCTTTGTAGTTAAATGTGCAACACTGTTTAGAGAATAGAGGCTTTCGGTTTTGTTTTGCACTGTATGAGAAGAGCTTGTAACATTATAATAGCAATGAAAAAAAGCGTCTTGAGATGAGAGTAAGTTTAGATTAGATATTAGGAAGAAATTCCCTGCTGTGTGGGTGGTGAGACACTGGAACAGGTTGCCCAGAGAAGATGCTGATGCCAATGCCTGGCAGGGTCAAGGCCAGGCTGGATGGGGCTTGGAGCAACCTGGTCTAGTGGAACGTGTCTTTGCCCATGGCAGGGGATTTGGAGCAACATGATCTTGAAGGTCCCTTCCAACTGTCAGAGGGTGAAATGTTGATTTATGGCTTAAACATTTTTATGAAAGTCTTTTGCCTACTATAGCAAAATTGTATCATGAAGCTGTACCATGGAAGTCCACCCTGAATGGGCCTCCTGACTGAAACCCTGAACTGTGAGTTAAACTGCCTAAGGCTATTCAAGACAAGAAAAAGTGACACTATTGTTCAAAGCACCTCGGGTCTGGAAAGTAATGGATAAGGCTGGGAGAGCACTGGAAGAGCCAAGTCCAGCAGCTTCAGGGTGGAGGCCATAGCCCCAGGCTTATCTGTTGCCATGTTTGCACAGACTCCGCCCCAACCCAGGGGGAGGAGGAGAGGTTTTGGGCGTGTGAAGCAGCCTCTGGTAAGAGTCACTGAACGCCCATCCCCCTTTACAAAAACTGGCTCAGGTGCAGGGCCCCCCCAGGGTCCCCCCACCCTGGGAAAGCCACTTCTATGGGATATTCATGTGAGTGGCAGCTAAGGGGGTGTCATGGTCCATCCAAGGCCCCCCAAAGGGTACCTCAGACCCTGCACCAGAGCACTGCACGTGATGCAAAATGATGCAAATGCCCCAAAGTCTTGCAAGAGACAGCATCAAATTTGCACCCCCTCAGGGGAAATACCTGGGCATTCCCACCTGGCCCAAACATATATTAATCCATTGGATTCTATGCTTGTTGGCAGGGGACCATCACCACCAAGAAGACCAGATGGAAGGGAGCAACAAGATATTGTTGGGAGCCATGGAGTGGTGATATGTTTCTATTTAATCTGTCACTCCTCCTGTACCACCCGCATGCCCCCTCCTTTTCTATTTCTTTTTCTTTCTTTCTCATTTTACTGTTAAATTAAACATACCAACTTTTTGTTGTCAACATTTAACCTTGTTCGGTTTTAGTCTTGTTTCAGGGAATATTTGAACCTCAAGATTCTATCCATACCCTACAGAGAGCTCACTTTGCTCCTCTGTGGTAAGAGGATCGTAACGCCAACCCAAACTATTTGGAGGGGTTTTCAGCCACTGGGAGCTGGCAGAAGGGGTTTTACCCCTCATGTGCCGACACAAAGAAGCCCGGAGGTCAACGCTGAAACCCCTCTGGAAGGTGGCACTCAGTGCCCAACACACAATGAAAAAGGGGTAGAGCTCCTCACCCAAAAGGGGCTGTATCTTCCTCTCACTGTTCAGCAGGCATGCAGGCCAAAAGAAAGAAGTAAAGAGAGAGGGGACTCTCCGTACGTGTTCCACGCAGGTTTATTCCAGTAAAATGACAGGGATGAAGAGGCCAATTGGTGGGAGGGTCCAGGGGTCTTATACTGGCTACGGAATAGGTGGGGAAAGGGATCTCAGCCAATGGGATAGAGACAAGCAGGTGGGATTGACAGGAAGAGAACCAATGGGAACAACACATAGGAGGGACTCAGGGAAGGATCCAATGGGGCATCGAGGAACAAGGAACTTTCTAGAACGAATAGATATTAAAGAAGGAAAATGAATATACATAACTTCATACATAAAACAAAGCGACAAAATATTAACCAATCGGGGGAAAACATGCAAAACGCAAAACAAGGAACTCATGAGTTCTCGCCGTGACTGAAGTTACATGCTAAACTTGGGTTGCTAACAGCCACAGTTGGTTGTCTGAGTTCTCCTCAGGACAAAGAGTAGCTGCAGCCACCTGCACCACCACGACTATTCTGGGATTCTTTGATTTGATGGAAGTGTCCCTGTTTTAAAAACGTTCAATTTAGACCAGATACAATACAGATTGAGGATATACAGGAAAATATTATATCCTAAGTTTATAACTGTTACGTATCTTTATGGGTCTATGTATGGATATTTTTATTCTGGAATAAACATAGCCATGCATAAACTTCTAGTGATATAAATACCACCATATCTAGAGGTGTAAATCCATGCTTACATTATGTAAGCATGTTGAAGTACCTGCACCATGTACAAGCTTCCATACACTATGCCAGGAAAGAATTCAAGTTGGCTATACTGATGGATTCACTCCCCCCATGTGAATATAAAAGGAAACAACATGGAAAACAATGTAAAAAACATGTTAACATTGCTATAAAAAGTAAAAAACATCCAATATTTTTTTTAATTTTATGTGCTTTACAAAGAAAAAATAAAGTTATTACTTAATTGAATATTTTGAAAACTTTTCAAAGTAAAGCCTTCATATTTAGGAAATTGAAACCAGTCAAATCTATATATTTGACCTATTATTAAATAAAATATAGTTCAAAACAGGTAAAATTTTTACTTTTAGATATTCTACATATAGCATGTTCCTTATGATGAGCAACAAAACAGAGCTATCATGGGACTAAAAAGGCCCTTAAACACAAACATTTAAAGTACCACCTCTGGTAAAAAGCAAGGTGTGACTCGGTTATCTCACTGCTGTAAACCTTCCTCTCTGTGTTGAGGGATAGAAATGTGTGACTCTTTCTTACACTTTGCAAACTCATGCTCAGAAACACATTCATTTTTAAATGTGAAACCTGATGCGTTTCTCCATTATGAAAACAGAATAGCCATCCGTGATCAAAGAATGCTTTTTATGATTTTTCCCAATTTAATTTTTGCTTACAGATGATGGAGCTATAGAAAAGAACTTCGGGGGAAAAGTCTGTAATAAAGAATGTACTCCCTCTTCCTGCTGCTGCTTATGGTATGTAAATAAGACTTGTAAACAGACTGGAATGAGATTGAGTGATGAGAATAAGTCAGAGGTAGATACTGCTTAGTTTATTATTGTAGCTGAAAGAAATTGTCATCGAAGTAGAGCTTGAGACAAGGGGGTTGAGATTTTACAGAGCTATTTTTCATCAGTTTTTGAGATGCACAGTAGTTTGCAACAGGATTTAACAAAGCTGATTTCACAAATCCAAGTCATACTAAAAAAGCAGAACATTGAGGCGAGCTGCATACCATTTTCAAGCTGTTTGTATTCCCCTAATGGTACCCTTTTATGTTGTAAGCACTAACACAGCTTGAGAACTGCTGGTTGGAGAGAAATTACATGGCTGAGCCTCAAAATTGTATTTTATTCCTTGTTGTTGATCTTGCTATGGACATTTTCATTCCTAAGTAGCATCTGCTCTGCTAGTCTTAAACGATGAGTAAAGAAAGAGTGGGAGCTTTGGAACCAAACCACTTGGCACTGTGGCTATGTGGGGATTGCTTAATGTGTGGATTGAGGACAAGACAATTGCAGAGTAATAGACATTACAGATGGAAAAAGACCTGTTAGGTCATCCAGTCTGTCTCCTTAAAAATTCAGGGCTATTCCCTACAGAACATTTTCCAACATTTTGTCCAGTTTGGTTTTAAATATCCTAAATGATGGAGATTCCACTACTTCCCCTGGGATGCTTTTGTGCTGCTTTGCTGGTCTCACTGCCAAGTAGTGTTTCATGATACTTAGCCACAGTCTTGTCTTTACTTTTTAAAAATTATAATTATTATTGTTACTCCTTGTGAAATTAATTTCAAATTTTTTAATAGTTACAAAAATCAGTCATATAAATACTATGTGTAATTGTTAGTATCCCAGTGGCTGTCTGTGATGTCACTTAATCTCTGTAGTGAAATTGTGTATTTTTAATTTTCAAATATTTTTCTTTACATGTCAATATTGCCGACTCTCTAATCACTTCCATTGGCCTTCTGAGTACACTTATTTACTTAAGCTTACTTATCAGGGCATGTGAACACACCTTCATAGTGAACTTTTATGCTTTCCTGGTGGCCAAATGAAATGTTAGGAAATATTTTGGGTGCACTGGTATGGACCTAAGATTAGGGTTTCTATGTTAGTTCAAGGATTTGCAGTGTCAGTGCAGCAGTGGGAAGATGGAGTAGGTCATGTAGTACATGTAGGTGTACATTAGTGGTATTCCTCTGCAACAGCAATGTGGAAGTAACTCCTGAATGCAGAAATGACTTGCTGCTGAACAGCTTCAGGTATAAGCTTTACAGTTATAACATCAGAATGTAGGTTGCCACTGTTACAGACACTTACAAACTGATTTTATGGCATTAATTTGGGACTCAGATATTTCCTGATAGCTAGCTCTTTTCCCACATTATTTTTTTTTTGTAATGCCAGTGTCAAGCATGATAACTCTTGAGGGAGAGTAGCTGTGTTTTGTTTTCAAACTTTGTACAGACATTAATTCCCACATGTGTTTATTATTTGAGGAGGTGATTAATTAATTAGGCTCCATTAGCAGTTTGATCAGTTGCTGTATGGTCTTTTAGATACTGTTGACTGTTCTCTGTAATTAAGAACTGTAAGAGGTTTTGGTGTGAGGCATCACTGGGGAGTGGTGGTCAGGCCAAATTGAGATTTACAAAGCCATTTTGTAGAAGTCAGAACAAAGAATATATTTTCTTTCATTGCCAATCTATTAATGTGTTAAAACTAGAAAATCCTGGCATGTAACTTCTAAAAATAAAAAAGACTGGAACAATGAAGAATCCATCTCCTTCATCAAGTTTTAGACTCTGTTCTTGCAAAACTGTTTTCCAGAGCTCTGGAAGAAGATGTCCCCGTGTAAACTAATTGTTTATTGATGCAGTTTGGCATAAGTTTCTCATGTTTCTTTCTGTTTCCAAATATGTTTGCATTTTGCTTTAGTCAAGTTTGTGTTTCATATGAAGCATTCATAATTGAATGCACTACAGCTGCTCCAGTGATGCTTTCTTATCTACTTTGTCTTCCAAAAATCATCATCCTGATTTTTTTGTTGATCACATATATTCAGTTATTCCTAAATATATAAAGTTCTGGACCAAGCCTGCATGTTTTCCCTTTAGATTTCTGTTGTGGCCACAAGTGACTTGATTTTAGATAGCCGTCTGTTCTCATCCCCACTCAAAACCTGCAAGTTATAATGTGTTATTTGAAGCAGACCCACCTTCTGGTGTATCATATGTGCCAGAAATACACAATGGAATATGTAGAAAGAAATGAAAATTCCAGGTTATGTGACTCTTGTATGAAATATAATAAAAACTAAAACAAACCCAGGAAACCTCACCAGAGAAAAAAATAACAACACATAAATACCCCACCAAACCGAACAAACCCAAAAACCAACCAGCCAAACAAAAAAACCACCACCAAAAAACCAGCCACCCTTAAAATTCTAGACTAAAAATTACAGAGGTGTGAATTGACTTGCCACCAACAGTTTCTGTGAGCAACAGGGACATGAGTACAAGGGCCAGAGTGACACATTTTGGGAGAGCTGCCCTCAAATAAATGTCCTAAATTGGGAAAAAAGTTTTCAAAATAAAAGAGAAAATTGATCTTTTCACTCTTGTGACCAGTGACAGGACTAAAGGAAACAGCATGAAGTTGAGTGAGGGGAGGCTTAGGTTAAGTATCACAAAGGGGTTTTTCATCAGAGGACGATTAAACACGGGAAGAGGCTCCCCAGAGAAGTGGTCGCAGCATCAAGCCTGAGAGAATTCAAGAAGTGTTTGGACAATGCTCTCAGGCACATGGTGTGACTCTGGGGGTGTCCTGTGTAGGGCCAGGAGTTGGACTCAATGATCCTTGTGGATCCAACTCCTCATATTCTATGGTTCTAAGTATGATGCATTACTTTCTTATACTACAAGCTTTAAAAAGTCTTTCAAGATGCAACAGTCATGGCTGTCAATCCTGCTTTGAACTACTGTTGCAGTTTTTCTTTGCAATTTTGCCTTTTCCTGTTCGGACTCATTAACTTCTCACATCCACTCTGTGTTCCTTCCAGGTGAACTACAAGCTGCCAGCTTCAAATGCCAGGCATTTGCTGCAAGACCCGTCTGTTTGTCAGTTCTTTTTTAATGTGGCAGAATTACTAGCCTTAATCATCCTTTTAGTCCTTAATTACACTCAAGTGCAGATCTGTCTCAATGTTTCATGTCATGATGGACTTGATTTGTGGTCCTGCATGAGCTATGATCCTTCATTATGGTGGTCTTGTGCTTTATCTCAGGATTGAGCTGGTTCTATCTCTTTCCAATTTAACACAGTCATGTAAGCGTAGAATAGTGATGTCCAGCACAAAATAGTTGTGTCACGTGTGTGATTTCTTTTTCTTCACTGCAGACACAGCTCTGCTGTAAACAGCAGGACCATTTTCTGCAACAATAAGGACAACAGTTTCAGGGTGTAATTTCATAGTTAGCTTAAAGCATTGCTTGCTGTCCTTCCCTTCTACACAGTAATTCAGAAAAACTTGTTTATCGAGCTAAAAGTCCAGGAAAATGAAAATCAATATTGTTCATGTGGGCCCATGGTGGCTGCTACAGCACAAGGACTTTCTGGAACCACTTCTAGAACGTAAGCATTGTGGGGTTTTTCAGGGCAGCCCATCTTTGATCAGTTTAATCTGCCATGTGTGTATTCTCAGTGGGCCTCCTCCTACAGAGTTTATCCTTTTTGATTTTGAGAAAAATACCCAACCACTCAACTAGCTATTAATTGCGATAGATGCCTCTGAATTAATGTTATTATTCACTTTGCTTAATATTCTCTTGCAGGTTACATTCAACCTCACAATTCTTCTGTGCCCCATTTAGACATGAGATGGAAGCACTGATTATAAATTATGTGTAATTGCATGACAAGTAAAACCAAGTACTATGTGTGTTTTTGCTGCCTCTCAAATATATTGAGATTTGGGAAACTTATATGTTTGCCTTCCATGATGTAATCTGAAGTCTCGGGCCAATGGAGCTACCATCCCTGACTATGTACATCAGCAAATACAAGGGTTTTAGATGCTGTGGTTGTTGGGGGTCTTAGAGGGATTCCTGTGCTTGATTAAAACAAATAATCCTTTACTATGAAAATCACAGTCTCCATTCTTGATATCTGGCATCTAAAATCTATAGGCAGAAGACCTACTCGTTGTTACACGTGCCAAAATACTGCCCCCGTACTTGTGCTCTCCCCACCTTTGGCTAATACATCCAGCACCACTCTTTGGATATTGTCTTTTTACTTTTTCTGAATTAAGGGCAAGCAAGAGAAAAAAGCCCTAAAGTATTTCCTAAAGCATATATATATAACCTTTTCAATCAAATGGGAAAGTGTTAAAGTTCTATATGAAAAGGTGAAATAAGCTGGTATCCTGGTTGTAACTCAGAGTCCCCACCCCAGAGACTGAAATGTACTTGAGCCTGGTCCCTCAACTCCATCCTCATAACCTATGTTTAGTAGCAAAATTCTCAAGTATTTGGTGGTGCCATTTACATAATTTAGATTTTGATCTCCTGTTAAAAATTTGTTATTAAGAACAGAAAGTGTGCCAAAAATAGGATTTTTGTCTATATTTCCATTGAATTATCATCTTTTGCATCTAATTGTCAAATTCTTTTTTCACTAAAGAAAATTTTCTCAACACAGCTTTTTTATAACTGTGCTGTTCACATCATTCATGCTGAGTTTTGTAAATCTTGGTATCTTTTACCAAGGCTGGAACTTTATAGAGCTCATTTTCAGCAGATGAACATGAAAATGAAACTAGAATTTCTTATGTTTACAAGGACTGCTAGTATTTTCAATAATGATACATGAGCACCTGTGGCTTAAAATGTGATTAATATGCAATGTTTTGACAGATTTTACTTACTGTTGCTGCAGTTGTTGATGGCTGATGGTTGCTGTAAAGGTTAAAATAGTTATTTTAACATGGTTTGGTGAAGGAATCTGTAGGGTAGTTTCTCTACAGGTTTCAATTGCTGCTGGTTTGTTGTTTTTTTTTTTTTTTCCCCATAAAATATATGCCTTGTGAGTGTGCATTAATATTGAGAGATGAAAAGCAGAAAAAATGATTTGACCTTTCACTGTTGAAAGCATAAATATTTATCATTTTCTTCAATGAGTTTTACTGGATTTGAGAAGTATTAAGTGAATAGTAATATTGAACACCTATAATATATGTCCTTTTGACTGATGGTGAATTGTAATTGTTCTTAGTTAAAACATTTCCACATTGGAAAGATGATGCATACACAGTGTTTTAGATGTTAATTGTTTTTTACCAATAGATTTTTACAAGCAAAATCAGGAATTTTGGTGATTATGGATACAAAAGGAAATTAACACTGAAGATATCTTCACAGAATTCTAGTTGCTTTGGGCAGCTATTAATAAAATAACCACACAAAGTGAAACACTAGTGTAGCCTTGGAGCATGTTAGTTTTGCCATGGGCAGCATTTGAATGGGTTTTCAATATAAACACAGAGAGATTAGGCAGCATTTGTATGGGTTTTCAATATAAACACAGAGAGATTAAAGTGCACCTGCACTTCCTTTCTACCTGGGTGTGGTGGCAGCGGCTACAACACCTGGGAAAGGCTGTATCCTTTCAAGAGAGTTTGACTGAAGTGGTAGGAAGTAATACATTGCATAGGACTGAGAAATGGTAGTGCTAATAAGCTTAGCTCTTCAGTAGTACTGAAGTAATACTCTTCCACCTGCCAGATCAGCAGGAAGGGAGATCTCTTCTTAGCAATGACAATAAATTATTGGTGTGGGTTACTACCTAGTAACCACAGTAATTGTGGTCATGGATCAGATTTCTGTTCTAAAGCTGATGCGCGAATATAAACCCAATATGTGATTCTTGGTCAGAAGTGCTCAAAAAAGTCAAAAGTAAGAAAAGGCAAATGCTTCACCTGTGTCATGGTGCTTCACCTTCAGAACTGATTTGCATCCAACATATCCACACAGTTGTATTGTTCTGTAGTTTGCCTTCAGTTGTTACATCCTGTGAAGCACAGTGGGAATAGCTACGTGGAGGAGTGATGGAAAGGGTTAACTGCTGCCACCAGTGTTATTCACCTTGCATCAGCTGCTGAAATTTGGTATGTTGTCAGGATGCCACCCAAAAACTAGCTGTGGGCTGAATTAATTACTTTGAGGAAGGCAGTCTGTTTTTACCTATTTCTTTGTTGTTTACTCCTCAGTTATGGAAAGGATTAGATATTTACTATGCACATGGAATACAGTTGAAATGTATAAATCAAATATTGTCTGGACTCAGTGAATTTATTGTGCATTTTCAGATTGACTGTTGTGTGCATATTTTGTAGAAATCCAGGCAGTGGGATTCAAACCTGGGGGAAGGTAGTATGTTAACAACTTGCCACTTATATCTTGTTCTAAAATAATGTTATTACTCGTCAGTATACTCCACAACATTAGACAGAATTTTTTTTCTGCCCATGACTGGCTGTTATTGGAGGCTTCTTCTTCTTGGTCCCACTAATTTACTTGACTGAGAGTGTTTGGCTGTCTCTAGCAGTCTGTCTATAATTTAATGGGAATCCTGAACTTGTTCTCTTTGGGACTAAAATTCGCAAAGAATGTCCAGCTTCTCAGCCTCATTACTTAATAGCACAGCTTGGCTTTGAAATGTTTACTTACACTTCTTGCTGGCACAGTGTTTAAACCTACATGTTTTATTGTCTGAAGCTGCCTCCAGTACAGAGCTCAAAGAAAAGTTAAAAAAAACTACAACAAACAAGAACCTCAGCAATCAAAAAGAATTAATCTTTATATATAAAGATATAAAATATATCTTTATATAATCTATATATAGAAAAACTCTATGCATGCCCCTGCCTTTTTTCTAATGTGATGACCTACTTTCCAGATGAGCCATTTTGCATGTTCACATGAGCTGTTGCTTAGTTCAAAGTCCTCTGAGCAGGTTATGGTCTGCTCAACCCTTGGCTCTTCCTGATCCTCTATGAACTTGCTGCAAGTTGGATTTCAGTTGGATTTTTTAAAATGCTTTCTGGAAAATAATATACATTTTCTTATATCCAGGGCAGTATGATGGAGAAGGGGGTTTGTGTCAACAGGTTCTGTGAGTAATCTGTTAACCTGTGCAACATATCTTAATCTAATATTGGGAATTAAATTTTCTAAATTAAATGTAAACAAAATTAGACTAAAACACTTATTCATATATAAATATTTTCAGAAATGTTGGTGGTTTTTTGTGTCAGAGAAAAAGAGGCTTGGGAAATAGGACAGTGCACTCCCATGCTCTGTTCTTGCTTTCTTTTGGATCCTTTATCTCTTCAATCTCTACATTAGTATTTCTTTGCAAGAAAACTTAAATAAAACAAAAAAAAAAATTAGGTAAATTGGAGGGAATTCTCATTTCCTAGAAGCTTCCAGATTTGCTGTCATAGTAGATATGCATTCACTGTTTTTGCAGCCATAAGGAACAACTTTTATAAAAAGAACGGGTACCTGGGGAATGGACAAACATTGTGACTAAGTGTGCAAACAGATGCTCACTTGCAAAATGCATGTGCTTTTAGAGATTTATTACCCTGCAGCTGTTCATGACACCCTCCTCCACTGAGGTAGGATAAATGAAGGAAACAGGTCCACATAAAGTCGTATCAATAATATTAAATAGCTACTGGTTTTTTCCAGGCTTTTTTCTTTCTTATCTGAGTGCCCCAAAATTAAACAGCATTTATTTGACTTTTGCTGATTATCAAGACAATTTATTTTCTTGCAATTTCAAACTTTTTTCTTTTTCTTCAGATTCCTTTTTATCAGGAATCAAATATAAATATACTAGGATGAGAAAAAATTAACCCTTACTGCTTAGAAGAGGTAGTAAAATGAGAGTAAATGTGCCAAACCTTGCTCCTAGATTTCAGTTGAAAATATCCTTCCTCTGTATTTTTCCCTTTTTCTAGATTGTGGCAGAACAGAGGTATGTAAGATTTAGAATTCCAAATAAGTGTTAGATGACACAGATGTGAAAATATGAAGTGGAGAGAACAGAAAGGAAGTAGCTGAAGATTTAGAAAAGGAAGACAATGTGTAATGCTGAAAGGTCAACTAGCAGACTGTAAGTACATCATTATGGATTGTTCTTCTGTTCTTCTCTAAATTTTATTTTTACTAATTTGGTATATTATTTTTGTGTAAAGAATTAGGTGGTTCCTAAAAATTTATTTTCTGATAAGATACACTGGCAAAAATGCCAAGAAAAGAAAGACTTTTGGGGTTAAATATTATATGTTCAGCAGAACAAACTACATAGGGTTGTCCATGAATTTAGCTGGGCATAAACTCTTCAGGTAAAATAAAAATACTACTAATAATTAAAAAATAAAAAGAAAAAGGAAAAAAAAAGCCTCTGAAATGGGCTCCAATGTCAAGAAACAGCAACTTTATAAAATAGCAATTTACTGAATCATACGCTAGATATAGTGTACTATATGATGAGATTTTCAGAAGTGTAACAAATGAAGTTGGTAAAGTTGAAGTGTAGTCCAAGGAGAAAAGATAGTTTATCATGTATAAAGCAAAACCTCCAAACTCTGTGACTTGAGCTCAGCTGAGTTTTACTAAAGTTCTTAAATGTAAGTGTTCAATTATTATTAATATCCTGACAATATGAAAAATGAAAAGTTGCAATGTGCAATGAAGGATTGGAAGGTGCATTATTTTTAATGAGTTTAAGGTTGTGGGTTAAAAATAAACATATAGAACTACTTGAAATTCATAAGTAGCTAGTTAAATAAAGGAGGTGCTATAACAGAAAAGTCTGGGGACCCTATTTGGGATGTGTCTATGCAACTTTAATGGTGATGTTTCTTTGTTTTTAGTTCTATGCATTTTCCTTTTAATATCCTTATTTTTATGGAAATATTGTAAAATTGTACATTATTCATTACTGCAATTGCTCTTGCATTGATTTTGTGTAAAAATCACATTCAGACTTATGCTATCTTTATTATAGTTTGAATGCTGTCTTCTAGGTGAGGTTATATTTTTTAAATGCTTGATAAATTCAAGCAGAAGAAATCACTGATATGTGTCTGTACCACATTCTTATACGCATATCACGTAGAAATAAATAAAGAAAAATAACCCCAAATCCTACTAAGAGAAATGTTATTGCTTGATAAAGTCCTTGGGAATTGCAATAGGTACAAATAAGCCCTCCAGTCTTGGAAATGATCAATGGCAGGTAGGCAGTCTCCTTTTGGTTATATTTCTTCTATTGTTCTGGAATGGACAATTACCATGTCAAAGGACTTAACCAATTGCTTTAAAATGTCATTAATTTTCTTAAATGAAATGTATCACAGGAAATAGCTCCAGTGCTTAATTTCAGAAGCTTGGATAATATACCGTGGACCTATCTTGGGACAAGCAGTCCTCTAACATTTTGTTTGCCCTTGAGATTTAGAAGGAATCATATCTATAGTATTCATAATAAGTAGCAATTTAACCAAGTTCAAATTAGATGTGAACAAATGGATTAACAAGCACCTCATTAAAATTTTAATTTTCATTCCATTTATCACTTTTAATAGAATCAACTCTGTTTCAGGGTGGGGGAGGATTAATTTCCAACTGTAACGTTAATTTCACTTGTTTTTATCAATAGCTTGAATTTTTTCCTATAAAATATACTTTGTGTCGTTTCAAAATATATGACCTGCACATGGAACCAATAAATTTTAAAAGAATAAGGAAAATCTCGATTGATTTAGTGGTTATTTTTTTAAGTACTGAACTTTACAGTACTGCTGTATGTATTTTCCTCTAAGTGATAATATGTGCTTACTTGTAGTGATTTTAAGAAGAATAAATGAATTTAAAGTAAGTACATTTAGGGAGTTATCTAAATAATTTCACTGAAAATATCAATGTAAATATTTCAGAAGTAAATTGTGACTTTTAAGCTTAACATTCAGATTCCAACTTCAAAGCTGTATTTTGTAGTACTTTGAATTCCTTGGATAGCATATATCATAAAAATGTGCAGAATTTTCATAATTTAATGTTTTCTTTCAAACAAAACTACTCTAAAACTCTAATGTGAATATATCTATTACTGAGATTGATTTTTTACAAAAATGACTTTATACAAAAAGGCATTGCATAGACCCATGGTTTATTAACAGTTGTTTTCAAGGGGAAAATAAACCAAATTATGGGAATGTAAGAATTTTATCTTTTGGTGATTCATGTGTTCTTTGAAGTCCCTGTATTCTGTTGTGGGGTGTTCTGGGTATCAGGTGCCAGTTTCTTGGTTCCAAAAAGCTTTTTCTCAGGTGTGTTTTTTACCCAAATATTTCATTCATGTTTTTTTTCCTTTTTGCACTGATATGTACTATACAGATCACTGAGAGAAACAGAATAATTGTTTAGGGCCCTCTTTCTATGTAGCACCAACATGAATGTCAAGTTCTTAAGTCTCTACCAGTAAAATAGAGATATCTAAATATTCTAAATAATTTTAAATCTTTACACAGAATGTGGGAAAGCAAGTAGTTTTCAATGTAATGGCAGTCTTGAGAGAGAACAGAAAAATTGGAATAGTATTTTAGGCACTTGTGAGATTCTTCCAGCATGTGGTTTGAGCAAAAGAGACAATAACAATATGAACAAATGTCTGAAAAATATTTCAAAGCAAAGAAGTATGTTGTTTAAGAAGATAGAGAAATATTTGTAAGTCTTTTTGGATGTCATCACAGGTTGAGGCTAAACTTAGTATTTGTTGGGTGGGTTTTTTAGTGGTTTTGGGTTTGTTCTGTTTTTTTTTTTTTTTTTTTCTAAATAAATATATTTAATTGTAGCTTCTTGGTAATTACGTGATCAATTTTAGACAGTATTTTTCATTGAATTGATTTCAACTATGGTGCAGAAATCTAGATCTAAATAAGTACCACAGCATTCATTAGGATCTTAAAAAAACCCATCAAATTAAAAAAAAAAAATCACCCCCTAGGAATTAATTATAAATAAAACAAATCATTCCAAGAGTAGCAGCCTTCCATAGTGAAACATGAATAGATCTTTCTCACTGTTTTTCAGTTAAAGGAGTTCTGAGTGTTCTTTCCTGTTAAGGAAAACTACCTAACAGTTTAAGAAAGCTAGAATTCAGGAAAATGTTCTGATTTCACATCTGAAACATAAAGAAATATTAAAGATAACGAAACCTTGACTGAGTGCATACATATAGTCTTGTGGTAGTGCTTCTTGGTTGCTGCTGAGAGTGGCTGACTACTTCTTTCAGGAAGAGCTGCATGAGTAGGTTAATGAGGAGAAATGGTTATCTGGATGTAAGCAGTGCATCAGGTCAAATTAAATGTGTTGTGAGACCTCTGTCGTTTAACTTCTTCGGCAGCCTGACTTTCCGTTCTGTGAGGTTCCTTTATGTGTTTGAACCTCTCTTTGGCAAAAGAGTAAATAGAATCCATTTTTTCCTCCAGTCTACTTTCTGTTCTTGAGAGTTTTGTTCTGTGACAAGTTGTATTGGGTTGACCCTGAGTTGATGGACAGTCTTTAAGACCAATTACGCTTCTCACAATTTACATATTTAAACCGCACAGAAAGGCGGGACTTCCCTTTTGGTCGGAGCTCGCTTGCTGGGAGGTGGGGGCTCCGGAGCCTCCCGGCCCCGCCGGGCCGGGCCGGGGCCACTGCCCCTTTCCCCCTTTCCCAACGCTGTGGCACGGACCCTGGGTGGCTGGGGGGGACTGCCTCAGAGCCACAGGCAGCTAAAACCAGCCATGGACTGCTCACAGCTAAACCCATCCAGCGCGGCTTCTGGGGACCGGCGGGTCCCTCTCTTCTCCATGCGGAGCCGGCGGAGTCAGCGGGAGCCGGCAGAGCCTCCTGTCTGCAGCCAGCACACTTCGTGCTGAACTGAAGAAGACACCACGCAGCCAGCAGCACAAAGGGAGCGAGGCTTTCCCCACCGTAAAGGCCGAACAAGAACACTCTTCAGCATGGCGGCGTCAGTCAGAGAGAAAGAGAAGTGAGTCACATGGGACAGAGCTGAGCATGGCGGCGGGAGAAAAGAGGGCGGTGCCACGATTCTGGCGCGCAGCTTAAAAGAAACCTTCTTGCATGCCGTGGTAAGAAATTGTAATACCACAAACTGTTTGTCTCTTTAATCCATTTGAAGAACATGGGGGGATGGAGTATCTTCGTGTGCCTGTGAAGATTGTGAAGAATGCCAATGCCAGGCTTTATAGTAGTAAGAGGCTGCTAGAGACTTGTGGCAAAGAAGAGCCTTTGTGTGCAGGCCAAAAGAACTTATCCTTAAAAAGATGAATAACCCCATGTGATGGCCCATGTTTTGCAGTGTGAAGGAACTGTGAGATTTTACATGGGAGAGATGTTCTACACACAGCAGATTGTTTGTTTCCGGGCGGATCTGCTGTTGGTGGCAGTTTGGGAACCACGTGCAACTGAAGGAAAAACCCTTTTTTCCCTTAAGCATAAGAGAGAGACTTTTCAAGAACTGGAACGCTGACTAACATCCCATGTTCTGTTATCCCTTGTGTGAGCTAGGTAAAAGGAGAGAAGTGCTGGCTGGAGGGGGGGGGGGGGGGAATTTGTTTTCGTTTTGTTATTGTCTCTTTACTTTTAATTCTATTAGTAATAAAACTCTTTCATTGTACTGCAACTGTTTAAGGTTTGTGCCTGCTTTGCTTTTCTCCTAATTCTTATCTCACAGAAGGAAAACAAGTAAGTAATGAATATTTTGAACCAAAACCATTACATTTAATTGGTGTTTCTGCCCGGTTTCGAACTCAACCCGCTACACAAGTTTATGTTCTTTAATGTGTAATTATATCTCTGGTATTAAGATGTCTGATTTGATGTACTTCGATTTCACCCTAGGTCTACAAATTCATTTCTATCATACATATTCAGAGCTAACTTATAATGGATGCCATTTTGTAAATGTCATGGTTTAACTCCAGTGGAAAACTAAGCACCCTTCACACACTCATTCACCTTCCCCCATTCTGCTGTCCAAGGGATGGGGGACAGAATTGTAAAAGTAGGAAAAATGTGAGAAAATTCAAGGGATGAGATAAAGACATTTTAATAGGTAAAGCAAAAGTTGTGCACACAAGCAAAACTAAGCAAGGAATCCACCATTTCCCATGGGCAGGCAGGTGTTCAGCCATCTCCAGGAAAGCAGGGCTCCATCACATGTAATGGTTCCTTGGGAAGACAACTCTGAGCTTCTCCTTCTTTCCTTCTTTTTCCCTATCTTTAAATGTTGAGCATGATGCCATATGGTATCGAATATCCCTATGGTTATTTGGGGTCAGCTGTCTTGGCTGTGTCTCCTCCCAAATCCTTGTGCACCCCTGGCCTGTTTGGTAGTGGGGTGGGGTGAGAAGCAGAAAAGACCTTGGTTCTGTGTAAGAGCTGTGCAGCAATAGCTAAGACATATCTGAATTATCAACAGTTTCCAGCACAAATCCAAAACATAGCCCTTACTAGCTACTGTGAAGAAAATTAACTGTACCCCAGCCAAAACCTGCTCAGTAAATCATACCTTGCTTTACTATTTTATTAAGTAATGTTTTGACAGGTTCTAATCAAACTTTTCTTTCTAACTTGTTGGAGACAAAAGAATATGTCAAAGAACTAAAGGGTACTTTGAGTTATTAAGGTAAATTAATTCTGGTAATTGCTGTGAAGGTAGAAGATTGAAGTACAGGCTAAAGTTAATGAAGATAATTTAGACATTTTATATATATATTATTTCTGTTTCTGTCAGGATTTACTTTTCCCAGAATGCCTGTTTAGTATGGATTTCAACTAGTGGCCTGAATGTAACCAAAGACCAGGCACATACCTGGAAAAACACAACTCTTTGCTCCTTTTCCAAAAGGTACAGTTTCTCTGTAAATTTAAGTCACAGTTTATGGAAAAGATGTCTTGACAAAAAAAAAAAAAAAAAAAAAAAGGACAAAAAAAACCAACCAAGAGATAAACACCAAAGCCAGAGAAAAACAGAAGTCTGTTAACCTCATTTGGCTGGGTAGTTTCAAAGACACAGCCTTGTCTTTCTGCCGTTAAAAAAAATCACATGAAAAAACCCAATCTTTTAAGGAAATGTCTGTATTTTACAAAACGGCAGATACAGTGAGTAAGTATTTCCCTTCTGAGTATTCTGTTCTGTGAAGTACTAATACACAACACGATGATGAAATATTGTCATCAAAGGCAAGTTTCCAACACTGACAGATATTTAACATTCTTGTGATTGAAAGACTCCGAGCACTTTTCTTTTTGTATCTTTTTAACGTCTTAATCAAAATGTCTAAGGTACACAGCTGAATGCTTACAAAAGTCTAACTAGTCTCTGGGGCCCTATGATGGCTTGCACATTTGTGATGTTATTTGACGGATTATACATTAGGCCATTTCAAGCATTGTTCAAGTCAGTAGACAATCCAAAACCATAGTGCAAAGTGGTTTTCAGTAAAAATTCTGGTGAAAAGATTTCTTCCCAGTTAAGTGAACAAATGGCAATAATATTTACATAGAAATGCTCTTCTGATGCCTGTTATGACTTAAATCTTTAGATCTTGAGACTGATCATGTAGATCAGTTTCAAACTTAGATATTATAGAATCTTCTACTGATTCAGGTTAGAAGGAACTTCAAGAGGCTAACTCCCTCCTCAAAGCAGGATAGTCTGTAAGACTTTATGCAGTTTGGAACTACAAAGTTCTAAGGATTGAATCTGCATAACCTGTCTGGGAAACCTGTTCCAGTGTTTGACTGGCCTATAGGTTGAAATTTCCCAACATCCAGTCATAACCTTTCTTGCTTCACCTTAAATGTTTTGTGTGTCACAGGGTATGTGCTCTGTCCCCTGACCATCTTGGTGGCCCTCCACTAGCATATTCCAGTTTATCAATGGCTTTCTTGTTGAGAAGGAGGCAGCAAAATAGGATGTGCTATTCTAGATGCCAGCTAGCAAATATTGGGATAAATTGCTGAAGGGATATAATCACTTGTCTGGTCTACTGGCTCCATATAAGCTTAAGATGTTGCTGGCTGCCTTTGCTGCCAGGATACACTGCAGGCTTATTGCAGCTCGCTGTTTGCTAAGACAGGTCTTTTCCTTAAGAGCTGCTCCCCAGGCACTACACCCACAGCTTGTAATGGCACAAGGAGTTCTTCTTTCCCAGCTGCAGGACTTAGCCTTTGCCCCCACAGTTTGTGTTTGACCATTGCCCTGTCCAGGTCACTCTGACTAGCAGCCCCACCCTCCAGCATATCAGTGGAATGCTCTCCAGTTTGGTGTCATCTTCTGACTCAATGAGAGCATACTCTCTGTCCTCCAGGTTGTTGTTGGGGATGTTAGAGAGGAGAGGTTCCAATACACGTCCTTTAGTACTCCACTTGTTGCTGGCCTCCAGGTAAAGTTTATCACATGAACTCCCCCGTTTTTAAATTTGTGTAACAGTCCATAAATCCAGACTAACATCTTTCATTGGGTGTAGTAATATAGTGGAGATAGTTTTTAAACCTTGATGGTCAATAGTGGATCCCAGACACAGTTAAAATGTCCTGGAATTAAGAACAACATTGATGCCTTTCAGGACTTTTCTATTGTTTCTGTCTAGGATATAGTCCATATCCTGAAAGGCAAATTATCCCATTTTATACAAAAAAAAAATGTTTGTGAAGTCAAATTGTTTATGATTTGTAGATAAGTTGTTTAGAAGTGATGCATCACTACTTGGAGCAATTTGATAGTTTATGATCTTTCTGTAGAGATCATAAACTTGACATATTTAAGTGTGAAAGCCTTCATTTAATCCAAAATGTTTTTAAAACCTATCCTCTGATACTCTGAAACTGTACTGAGTTTGGAAAAACCCATAGCAGAATAGGAAAAATTCTGAAATAAAAATGCATGCAAGAGTAAGGAAGTGATTTTCTTCTGAGAATCTAGAAAGAATCTGTGAACTGAGTGAATTGAGATGGTTCTTGGTTGCTGTTGTTTATTCTTTCATTATTGTTTTTAAAACTAAAGAAGTACTCTTGACTTGCTTTTCACCAAATCATCAGTTATCAGTTAAGATAAATGCATCATTTTGACTCGACATTCACAGTACTCCATTTGAATATACTAACAAAGAATTTGTAGCCTCTGTTTATGCCAAAATGGCCATATTTTTTCATTCTGATTGGTATACAATGTGTTTTTTACCAATATTATTTCTTCCTAAGTAGCAAAACTCAACCTTGCAGAACTCTTTGTATTGTGTTCATGAAGAAAGTCTACTTTCAGTCTTGTGCAGGTACTTAGAATAATAGACAAGCAAGCCTATAAGGTAACTTACTTTCAGTAAGCTAGAATTTTTTCAGTTGTTCTGTACAGGTATTTTCAAAAATGTGCCTCTTTTTTTATTAGAACTCATCATTTTACTGTCTGAATTCCATGTGAAGAATAAACTAGATGCTTGTTGAGATTGCTATAGGTTTTAGTCTTGTATATACATATGCAATAGAAATTTCTGAGTAAGACCATCTGATATTCAGATAATGTCTGTGACTACTGTGATGTTCACATATAGATATCCTGAGGTTCCAAGGGATTACTTAGACCATAGAAGAGAAGGTTCTGGATAGACCTTAGCTCAGCCTTCCAGTTCCTATAGTAACCTTACAGTATAGATGGAATGGGACACTTGATCAAGGAGTGTAGTGATAGGACAAGAGGTAGTGGCTTTACACTGAAAAAGGATAGGTCTTGATTAGATACAAGGAAGAAATTATTTTCTGTGATGGTCGTGAGACGCTGGTTGCTCAGAGAAGCTGTGGATGCCCCATCCCTGGAAGTGTCCAGAACCAGATTAGATGGGGCTTTGAGCAACCTGGTCTAGTGGAAGATGGCCCTGGCCACGGCAGAAGACATGGAACTAGATAATCTTTAAGGTCCCCTTCAACCTAAAGCACTCTGTGATAATTAGGGGTTTTTTTTTCAGCATACATTTATAGTATTATAACCCTCTATTGTAGTGCAGGGCTGATACTACCAGAGAAGGTATTTAGAAGAAACTAGAATTTTGACTGTGCCGCTGTCTTTTTTCCCTATCTTTCAAGTGTCATAGAAAAAGCAGATGGTTCTTCAGATCATCTGACTGAAAGATGGACGAAAGTTCTGATCTGTAGCTCAGCTTGGATTAGATGAACCATGGACTGACCAGCAGAGCTGTTCAGAGGAGGTGGTGGACATAAATGCAACTCATGCCATAATACAATGGCCTGATGCAAAACAGTTTCTTTTTGAGGTATTTCTTACTCATATTTATTGTCTCATATTTATTAAAATCAAAATATAATTTTTCATTTCTGTTTTTGAGCATCTTTCAAGATGTTACCTCAGTGTTTTCATGGTAGTGAAGAGTAGTCTTTGATTTGTTATTGTTGAAACTGCTGACATGTAGAAAAAGAGGTACTGTCTCTGTACACCTTCCAACATCACTGATTCTTGCTACAGGCTTTGAGCCTGTGAGAGTAGCTTCTGTGATTACCTCTCCTGCAGTTTCCAAGGCTGAATGTGTTGACAAAACAAACCTTCAAGAGCTTTGGTCTTAAATCCAATCATACAAGTTTGTGGTTTTCTTTTCTCTTGGGTTTCTTTTCTGCCTATGGTCTTTCTCAGTCTTCTTAGCACTTTTGCTTTTTATTGCCTTACAACTCTTGGCAGCCAGGGTGGTGGAGAAGTACTGATAATGACAGATGAGACCTTTGACAGTAGAAGTTTTTTAAAGCATGTGGAAAAATGTTAAAATAGGAGTGAAGAACTTCAAAAGGGGTTTTAACAACTTGTTATTGGGTAAATTTATTATTTAGTTGTTTGGAGCTGCTCTGCTGCTGTAAAATCAGTTATGTTTATGTTATTTTAAGCATATCAGAAATTAATGAGGAAATAAAGATGATTCTTTACATATTAATTTACTTAAAACAAGGGAAAAATTAGGTTTAATTACTTACTCTTGTTAACAGGTTTCGCAGTTCTTTCTCCAACTGACCTACACTTTGTCCACTGTACCAGAATAAGCTCTTCCAGGTTGGTATCACTTTTCTGGTTAAAGTTGGGCCAGTAATCAGACAGCAATTAAATATATGTTGGATGAAGCACTGAAAAAAGTATGACAACAGGCTGGGAAAGTCAAATCCATTATAAGAAGCTTAATTCATGTTTTTATTTCATCTAAAATATGCAATATTAAAAATGCATTTTAAAAAAAGAGAAAAAAACGTGTTTCATGCATGTTTTGAATTAGGCATTGAAAAAAAATTTTATTGAATAATGATACTGCTGATAGACCTGCAGGATAGAAGTGTGATGAAGTATATAGAAGTAATCAATGTATTTAGTAAAATGTATGGCAAATGTCTTAGAACAGAAAAATTGTTTTACAACTTCGTCTATAACTTGTGTTTTTTCTTTACTTGAGATCCTGTGAGAGCAATTGGACTGTAAGAGAGTTAAAAATAATCATCATTTACTATTACAAATATTTAAACTTCACAGAATAGCTCATTAAAATTATAACTATTGTGTGACATTACATATTATATTACTAATTTGCTCTACTTTGTTTCCTTTACAAAGTAGTCTTTTAGTGTCTAGTGTAGCAGCCTCTGACTTAATCATTAGATTTATACTTCCTGTCCTTAGAGTGTTGAAAGGTCAGTAGAATCAAAAAACGTTGCCTTTGGCCATCCATTATGAGTCACAGACCTATTCTCCTTTGTTGAAAGCAACTATCAGGCTATCTAAGAGGTATTCCTTTCAAAGTTGCAATGCTTACTTTGTTTGCCTCATAATCAGTTGGACTAAAATCTCCCAAGCATTTGGAGCTTCTAAGCAATTTGCTTAGAAACAGCAAATGATCTGACTGACCTTAGCTGCCTATGTTGCCAACTCTTTGAAGAAAAGCTGTTTTTAAGACAGGAGATGTCAGGATAACATGAATAAAAACGGTGTATTTAACTGTAAGTTTAAAGAAAGAATGTTGGCATTTTAAATGCCTTGTACTATCAGTCACTAAACACTATTCATAATTTCAGTGCCCTACTGGAAATGCAATTCTCTAGTAAGGTATTTCCTAGACAGTTATTTCCTGAAATAAAGACAATAAGAAAAGGTGCAAGAAGGATTGCTTAGTAGTTTTTTAAGGACCTGATGAAACACTTTGCTGCAACTGGTCACTATGTTATATCAGTTTTAAAATCCATGCTGCATGTACTCGAAGTATATTTGAATGCTGCTTCTAAGCACAACCTCTGAAGAACATTCTGCCAAACAGCAGAGTTTGAAGCTTTTATCTTGGAATACGTGGCTTGTATGCCAATTGCCCCAGTGCCTAAGACCGACATTGAATGTACTACCTTAAGTATATTGACCCTTGCACTCCAACCTTCTGGGCACTTCTGGTTTACAGTCTTAACCGTCCAGGGACCAGATAACAGTTAAAGCAAGGAACATGCCAGCTCTGCAGGGGAATGTCATCCACATCAATAAATGGCACAAGAGTGCTATAGATCGTGTTTTACATACTTCCTAAATTATTAGTTACAAGGATGCACTAACCTAAGAATTATTGTTGAGTTTTTATTTCGTTTGAAACTTAGTAGAAAGAATGTGCACCTACTTATGTTTTGTGTTAAACTTTAGGGAAAGGATTAATTTGATATTAATGAGCTTATTTCCGTGAAGTGCTGGATATTTTTTGATGATGCCATCAAAGGTTGAAGCCTTGTAAGAAACTTAAAGGACCTGAAGATACAGCTTTCAGTTTTTGGTGAACACAGTAGCTATAGAAGCCACTTATCACTGATACAGGTTAGATGCTGTTAAATGTATTAGTTTGTGCTGCTTTTGGAACAAGCGGACTTAAGAATCAGCAAGATAATTTAATGGAATAAAAACGCAGATTTATACTGAAAAGCTTTTTCTTCTCGAGTGAAGTTCTAATCTGTAGTAGTAAATTAAATTTTTCCTGCATCCAGTGTATTTAAACATGTGCTAATTGTACTATGTGTGTTACAGCTTTTACATTAAAAAATCTTTAAAGACCTTCATGAAAATGGAGACTTCTTCCAGTCCCTTACAAAACCCACAACAAAATAAAAAAATTCCCTCTGCATTTTATAAATACTGAGTGACATGATATATATATATATGTTATGTAGCTCTGTAATCATGCATTCACTGAATGTATTCTGGTAAAGAGAAATTCATATAAAAAGTACTCTTTTTATATGTAGCCACTGCATACTAGAACAGGAGAAAAATAATTTTGGCAGGTTGAGGGCTTATCCTTTACCTTCTGGATTGTTGTGCACCACATAGATGTGATACTGGTACAACAGGAAGTGTAATTGCTATTATTTTAATTGATATCTTAGGTGCTATTGTAAGATACAGAACTGATAGTGATGGTGACGGGGACCTTGGAAAAATTCAAATAGAATTAAAGTTAGAATTCAGTATTGAGAATTTAAGGATAGTAGAATATTACTATACTTATAGCTCAAGTTGTCAATTGTATTTTAGAAGTTTGAAATCTGAAGTTTCTACAGTAAAGTGAAAATACTCTGGCAGATGTTACTTCCTTCTCCTTGTATTGCTAAACAGCCATGGCAGAGCTGACTTCTATCACTAGCTCAATTTTGCATGTGAAATATCCCAGACCACAAAGAAAGCAGTTCTTGAATTTTCCCCAGTAGAGAAATACTCCTGGATCCACTTTGGTAACTGGAAACCTCATTTCCTTCTTCTAAAGTTCTGTAATATTTTCTGAGAGAGTCCATAGACATTGTCTGTTTTACTTAAACCTGAATTTAATAGCATAGCGTTTAAGGACTATGTAGTGAACAATTGCAGTACTGACAGTAAGAATTGAGTTTACAGCTATAAATCAAGTCTCATGAAAACAAAGGAGCTTTATGAAAGGTATTCAGAGTATTAAATGGAAGGAATATCGTGAAATAAAATTAGTATGCTTATGCAAATGACCTAGCTATGACTTCATAATTTGTAATGGTATTCAGTTAGGCAGTGTTTACACTTGTTAATGACTTCCTTTATGAGTGATAATTGATCTTGCTCATTATCATATTAAATCCTTGATCATATGTCATTAGTTGGGAATGTAATAAATGGTCTGTTTGATTTTTAGTGTAATGAACTAATTAGACTAATTAAAATCAATATGTGTGCCAATATTAGACTTTGAATCCAAATGCTGCTGTCTGCTGGCTAAAAATCAGCAACTCAGTAAAAAAGTGGCCTAATGCTGATTTATGAGCACTTGATGAACGTGAGGTAGAATAAATTGCTTGTAGTGGTAGAAACAGCATTAGTGAAATACAAGGTACTAAGTACATTGTAAGATTGGGAGTAAGGGCTTACTTACATCTGTAGTTATGTGGCACCTTTACACTTTCCTGGTTGATTAGATCATTCTTCAGAAATTATTCAGATTAAATATTGTAAAGTGCATTAATCTATATTTATAAATATAATATTCTATGCATGTATCTGGATGTACATGCAATTTATTTCTCTCCATGAGCCTGTGTGGTTTTGTATGTTAGCACATTTTGTAAATTTTACATTTTGTACTGCATTTTTATAGTATTCTGTGAATATACCAAATAGGTGACACTTTCAAATCCAGTAGTGTACTGTTATTACAATGCATTATTCAACCATATCCATTCCCTTTTACATTTATGAGGAATTGTGTTTATAAGCCCTGAGGGAGACAGGAACACACCCTGTAATTCTGTAATGACCTTTTGGAGAAGAAGGAAATGGCTACTGGGAAGGGAAGGGGAATATTATTACAGAATTCAGGATCTTGTAGCAGCAAAGCAAAAAATTTTGGAAATCCTTTTGGCTCAAAGAAGAGAGTAGGAAAAAATGTGAGGTGATGGGGAGAAGTATGCCACATTCTTATTTTTGACAAAATTACTTCTCAGAGGAAAATGTTTGCATGTGTAAGTTTTAAATATAAATTAATGTATTTTTTTAACATGCATACTTTTAAAAAGTCTGCTTAGATTCCTCATAGCTTCTTTGTCAAGCATGTGATATTTGCAAAATGTTGTAACTCTAATAATACTAAGTGTTGACCAGATCAGAGTATTATTTTGCCAGCCTTAAACTATTTATTTTGCAGTAATTTTGTTTATTTTGTCACTAAGAAAGGCCAAGGGCCACTTGCTTTCATCTTTTGTTGTTGCTTGGGTTTTTCGTTTGTGTGGTTTTTTTTAATAATTTTTATTATTTTTGTTTGGGTTTGGTTTTCTGTTCTTTTTGGTTTTGGTTTTTTTTTTTACTTGGATTATATTTTTCTGGGACATAGGCATTCACAGTTAGTGGGGTCCCTGTCCTTTCCTCTCACCTTTTTCCCCAGATGCTTCCATTCATGCACAGTGTGATTTTGAAGAGAATACAAAATGCAAGAGAATTCAGTACTTTGTTTCTCCACACACCTTGAGGATATGTTAGATCACAAAGTTCTGAGAACCCCAATGAGTAAAGCAGAATAAATTATATAAACCCAATTTCTAAGTAAATCATACTAATGGTCAGTACAAAAAATTTAAAATGTAAATTAATAAATATGAGGAAATGGAGCTCACAACCTTATGACTCACAGGCCTAAACTTAATCCATGAGATCATGCGGCTTTTGAGGAAGTACCTCTTCCACTTAAGTCACTGAAAATGTGGGTGTTCAGACACTCTAAATTTCAGGCTTTGTAGGAATAATCCCTTAATCATCTGACCTAATTTTGATGATGAATATTTTAAAATAGTGGTGACTTATTAATAAGGATTTCAGAAAGGCATGATTTGAAATAGGTGTCAACTCTAATTTAAACAAGTACTTGAAGAAAATCTAGAGGATTAATGTAGACTTAAATTGATAGTAGCCATTGAAATTTCATTTTTTTCTTGAGCTTGTAGACAGAAGAATTCGTGTTCAGAATATGTACTCATGTACTGTACAGTGAGAATAAAATTTCTTAAAATAGTTTACCTTTTTAATGGTCCTTTAAGTTGTTTATATGAGACACTTAAAGCTTGTGAGTGTTTTTCACTAGATAATTACTAATGTGCTAGTTTTAGTAAAATCCATAATTATTAATAGGAAATTCTTAACTGATCATCATTGCCTACAGTATTTTAAAATTTTAGTCTTTGGATGAGATCTGAACAGAAGCTTGAAAACAATGTATAGTAATCTAAATATGGTAGAGGATGTGTTGATCGGAAACTTCATTATGGCAAGGACTACGTGTGGCTCTCAGATAGTGTGAACATACATTGCAACAACAGACTAGGCTTGGGAGAGTATATACAGCTGGAATCCCAGGGAACATACTTGGTTTTGTGCTTGAAGCAGTATACCCTGCAAACATAAATGAGGTCCTTTATGTCTGAGATGCATTCACTATGCATATTATCAGCCCTCTGATCCAAAGCACATAACCAATGTCCTTGATTCATATAAAAGTGTTGAATGCCCTGAGGAGCTGTGTGGGTTTGAAACATCTGACAGTTGTTTGTGAGATGGCATGAGTTCAAGTACCTTTCTTAGCAGCAAGGGAGGGGAAAGACACTTCTGCTAGGTTTTCAAATCAATTTTTTGTCCTTCATTTACTAAAGTTGAGAAAGCAACTAGTTTAAAATGGGGTGGCTCTCTCCATTAGTATGGTAAGTGCTCCACTGTGTCTTTCTTCTTGTATGAGAGAAACAGAGAATAAAAAGAAATCTCATGTACATTTTTGTTGAATCTTGGCCTAACAGAGGGCAACAGAAATGTAATCTAGTTTTACTAGACTGGCTGTTAGCCAAGATATATGTATGCTACTGCATTATTTCTCTTGCAAGATTTAATGTCTAATTTTGAACTTTGAGTTTTCCTTAAAGTAATTCTGTAGAAAAGAGGCTACTGTCTTTGATGTTATCTTTTTTTTTTTTTAATTTTATTTTGTTTTTGTTCCCTGGGATATAAAGAAGAAAGATTTCTAAGTTTGTTTTTTTTTTTTTTTTAAAACAGTTTTACTTAAATTCCTTCTTTCATTTAGCACTATTTCTCTCCATCTATGAAATCATATTTCACTGGCTTAAATATTGAACTTTCTTTGAGGATACATATAGTTATATAGTTACAATAGTTTCTGCCTTATTTTTTTTATTTTATAAGCCTATTATACTTTGTTCTTCCTTCCTGGGGAAATGAGGGATTTCAAGGTAAAGATAAAAAGGATGGGAAAAAGGGGTAAGAGCTGTATCAAAATGAGTCAATGCTGCTCCCTCCTTGCTTACAGAAGCTGATCAACAGCAACAAGTGTCTTAGTGAGTGAGTTTCTGTGCTGCTGAGTAACTCAACCACATCTGAGAGCTCTTATGCCAGACAAACCGTGATTATGGGCATGATAACTTTCAGATAGACCCTGAATTTTAGGAAGAGCCTTTGGATCCTGTGACTAGTTCTTTGTCCAGCTTACTTTAAAAATTGACAAGGGATTCTAATGTTTCCTGGCCACGGGATGTAAAAAGAATTGTATTTGGAAACATACTTTTATTAGAAAGAAACCTGCAGCCTGACACTTTAATCAGCATCATGTGTCCATGTCATTCTTGTGTGTCTGAAGCAGTGAAAAGTCTTCACTGGTTGTCTATTGTGTTGCCTCAATTGTACTCCTCAAATTAATCTTCCATCAAAAAAGTCTTAGAAGTACTTCAGAACATTTCTTCCATTCCATAACACTTAATTTGTAACAAGAAAAAAATTATTCTAGTCTGTTGTTGTGCCACCTTTGTACAGACCTTCTAAAATTTCTTAGATTTTTTGGCAGTCTGAAATGTGGAGCTAGTTAGGGCTTGTATTGGTCATTTAATTCAGTCCTGACAAAACAGACAACTTCCTTGTAACATGTAAAATATTGTTTGCTGGTGCTGAAGAAATGAAGACCCCAAGGGAGTAAGAACAGACACTTTTCATGCCCATGGGTGAATCATGCTTTGCTCAGGAAACAACTTAGCCTTGCACTGACAGTGTTGATGCCATCATGCTGTGGAATCAGCTCCCATTGTGTGTGTCATGAGGGACAAACCATGATGGTGCTCTACTGCTGTAGCCCAGTGAGCCTGCCTAGTCCCCACTCCTGCCTGCTCCACGCATAAAGTAACATCTTCGAATGGAGCTACACCCCTTGCGCACCCATATGAACTCTCCAGTTCTTTTAGCAACAAAGGCTTTCTGCTCTTTCTGTTGCTTCTGGTGCTTCTGCACCATGTAAATGGTGGTGGAGACACTATGGGAATATCTTACTTAGATGAATGGTTTCAGGCAAAATCAGTTTAAAGGAGAAGTTGTGCCCTTAAAGAGGCACAGCTCCTGTGTACCTGTGTTCATGATCCTTTGTCTTAGCTTCCTCTGAGTTTTGGAGCCATGAATCAGATGACTGTACACGTAGAGGGGGGATTTACAGTAATGGAAACACTACCCGGTGAAGTATTAATTCCTGCTTTTCTGGAATAAATAGGTGGTAGCTCTTGCCTCCTTCAAAATCTTCTGTTGAAATCCATTGCAAATACTTTGGCACAACCTTACAAAAATGCAGGTGCTTGTTTCTGTGGAACATGGCAGTACCAGACTTTTCCCAACCAGTCAGCTATTGATTCGAGATGAAACCATGACAGGCATTTAGTTATAAAGATCTGCAGTGCCATGCTGCAGACCTGTCACTGTTCTCTCTTCGCTGGTTGTATCCTCAAAGTCATCCTTAAATGCACAGGGGGCCAGGTACATCATTCATAGCTCTATGATGCCTGTCACATGGCCTTAGGTAATTTTTAGCAATTGACCATTATGTATTTGTCAGTAGGTGTTGTGGCTGCTGCTGCAGGCTATACTGAGCACCACTTGCCCAGAGAGCACAGCCCAGGACCCCAGGACCTCACAGACCTTCAGCTTGGTCCTGCACTACTGCAGGGTTGTGGTAGGATGGCAGTCCTGCAAAGAGCTCAGGCTTGCAGGCAGCCCAGCCACTGAGTGGGTGCCCATACCAAGCTTATGTGAGTCATTGCTCCTTTACTAGAAAAATCTGTGTTGGGAAGCTGCCAAAGTACATTCTGGACTTTTTGCAGTATGCCTGGCTACTTTTGTCTAGCAGGCATGTTGTCTCCATCAGAAGTAATACAGGAATGAATATATATATCTCTATATGTCACCTGCACATTGAGGTTTGTTCTATCTCAACACAACAAATGTCACATGGGCCTTTGTGACCAGAGTGGCAGCTACCTGCAAGCACCACATACACTGTATCAGCAAGGACTCCTCATAAATCCCTCCTACATCAAGACAAATAGAAACAAGAATGGTTATCCTAAGCTCTCTTCTTATATTCTCAAAAGTTACAATATACCCCTCAAAATAATACTTGAAACCTCCAACAAACATCTTTCCTCACCATATCAAGCACAGGCAATAACTCAGTAAAGCTCCCTGACCTGAGAAAGGGAAGTGGGTCAGGAGTCTTGTATCCAGTTACATTCTTTGGCAAGGCTGAGGTGCTCTGGCCTGATAGTTATCCTCAGATTTAAATGTTTCTATGGTCATTGAAGACAACTGTGTCTGTTCTTTTGAATTCCTTTGGGTAGTTTATCTCTGACAGTTATTAATTGTTTATAAATCTGGAGCTCACATATCTGGCAAGATTCTGGAGTAAGTGTTCATATCAAACTCTGCCTACTGCAACATGCAGTCTCAACCCTTTGAAATTGTAGCATATATAGGTTTTCATCAGCACAGAAGATGACCAAGTATCCTCTAGCAAACTTTGATTTTGCTGCAGTTAGCAAACTGAAATACGAGAATTTATTTTTTTCAACTAAATACTATATTCTTCTTCTCAGTGAACATTTCTAGTAAAAACATTTATTTCTACTGCACAACAGGACTGCAATGACCATTAGCAGTCCAATGATCTAAATATTAGTAATGTTTCTTAAGATACTCCATAATGAAATTAGTATTAACTACCTACATGTAGAAAAAATACCCCTAATCTAAACCAAAACCAAACTAATATTAAAAGACACAAGTAATTAATTTCTTATTAACAGCACATAAGCTGAGAGTATGTATGAAACCAAACAAGCCTAATTCAAATGTATAATAATTTAACACTAGAGGCCTATGCTAAACATAAATTCCACACTTTACCATATGCCTGTCTTACGTATAGATGAGGCAGATTCAAAAACAATATATTTGAGAGTGAATGTATATAGAAATATGTGAAAAATGTTTTCAGAGGAAAAAAAATGTAACTGGACACATCTCACTCAGTTGAAGAGATAATTTGTTATTTACTGATTTTGGACTTGTTTTTAAATTGTTCTAACCATACGTATCTTTCAAAAATTTATTTCTCAAAATTTTCTAGGAAAGCCAAAGCTTTTTATGCAAACTTTCTAATTTACAGTGTCATTTTCACAGATATTAATATAATCTTCTTAATAAATTGTAAACCAAATATATTCTGACAGTGTTTGTAAAAGTATGTGATACTTTTGTATTCAAGCCCCCATGATTGTCTTTGTTACATACGAACATAATCTTATCTTCTTGCTGAACAGTTAATTCAATTAAGACAGTACATAAGAAAAAAACACACTCTAATATTTCTTATAAAGCATTGGATTTGTATTTTGATTGCCAAAAGTTACATGACAGAATCTTTTAAAGGAATCCTGAAGAACCTATTCATTCCATCTTTATGCAGCTGTGAAGAACATAATAGAGAATTTTTCATGCTACAGAAATGTATCTGCCTTCCCACTACATTTTTCAAATATAAAAAATCTGAAAACCAAAGCATATTTTCTAAAATCAAAGAGGAATTTAAACAAACAAAGCATAGCTACCAGGATTAGGATCCTGATTCACACCAGAAAATCTTCTGGAATCTGTCATTTACACGTATCAGCTTAAGTTGCTTATGGAAAGTATTGGGTGCCTAGACAGTGAGAGGATTAGGATACCTTCTGACTTTTAGCACTGTATTTTTGTTTCTTGATGTCTCATAATGCTAAAAAAAATCTATCAAACTGACATAAGAAAAATAAAGTATGAAACTTGCTCAAGCTACTAAGATTTTACAATTTTCTGCAAGATAAACTTTCATACTCTGGTCTACAAATCTCCAGAGTAACACTTTTAACACAATGTATCATCATATAACTTTGTTTAAAATAAAGCCTGAATTGACAAAATACAGATTCTAAAGAAATCATATAGATATATTTTTCTTTCATTCCTCTCTTTACAGTTGTACGGAATTAGCTTGGAAAGCAGTTTTACATTTATTCACTTCTGGTATCAGTTTCAATTTGCATCTTGCTGCTTGATGCCTCCACTTGATGGGTACAATATGACAACAGGTAATAGATACAATAACAGTAAAACAGTGATCATTACTGCTGGGACTAGAAACACCCACCATTGCTTTTTTTTTAGCTTTCCTCAGCTGGAAAGTTTTGACATCTGCTGGTTTGGGACATAGCTGAACAGCTGTCAGCAGTGGGGTAGCTGCTTTCAGCAGCAGTTGGCGGGATGGCAGGGTGCCAGCTTGTACCATCTGTGCGCCTGACATTTCATTCTAATTAACAGTAGGGTTAATTGTTCTGGCAGGCTCAAATGTAGTGTCTAACATTACCCAAGGGAAACATGTACAAGTGCAGGAGTGGCAGGGAGCTGGGGACAGCGTTGCTAACAAACCTATTGAGGGAGAATGGTTAACAACTACTGATGATTTTACTAGCTGGCCACATGCAATAAGGCTGAGGTATTTTTTTATTCTGATGAATTATGCCAAGCCTGTAATGATGTAGAAGAAATCAAGCTTTGAAAGGCTGAGACTGCTGCCTTGGGGCAATTGAGAGGGAACAATTTGCATGTTATTACTGCATATTCATACCTAATTGTGTTAGGCTTTGCTAATAGAGCAGAATGACAGTATGAAAAATCGAGCAACTGCTTTATAGCCAACAAAGCTAGTGTTTTTTCCCTACACTATGAGTGCTGAATGATCATTTAGACATTTAGTTGTTCAATATGACAAGTCTACCATTTGTTAGCTTGACATATAGTAATTTATAAAGGAGTATTCTAATTTTACTTTTAGTTTATTCTCATTTTATACAGTATTCATGGTAGCAATTTGAATGGGGATATTCATAGCTATTGTGAGTAGTTGTGATTCAAATGAAACTATTTTGTATGAAGTATTTCTATTGTTTTATGATTTATTAATTTTAATGTTTAAATAGCTTTTTCAGATGTTAATATAACATAAATGGGAAGTTGAGAAATCTCTGTTATGATCATGTTGCTACATACTGATTTAGCTAATCTTTTTACTTTCCCATTTAGACCCCCATTAAGCATATTTGGGCTGTGGGCTGGTTTAAGAAGCTGTCGTGTAATACCATTCCAGGTATGGTATTATATAGATTCTAAATCCAAGACTTGTGATATACTCAGTTTGGGCTGTGTTACAATCCAGGATGAAGATGTAAAAATCTCAAAACATCAAATAAATGCATTTTTTTTGTCACATATATTTATGCAATGGAACAGGAAATTTTCTCTTCAGGAAATATGTGCCTCAGTTTCACTGTAAGTTTTTCGTGGCTTACTCTTCCAAATGTATAGAATATCAGTTCTTATTCCCTTCCTTCATACTGTTCCATAGACATGACTAATATTCTAGGAAACATTGCTATAGGCCACATTGCATACATTAAAATGTAACCAGTCTCTGAAAATTTTGAAATTAACTAGCTTAATAGTTAAAAATACTAAAAATGTTCGTACTGATACCACACATGATATAAAACTCATGAAGGAAGGCCAGAAATAAGATTTTCAATATCTCTTTGGTAATTTTGGGATCTAAGTTAATTGAACACGCAGCAGGTCTGAATTGCACAGCAAAAAGATGGTAAATTTTGTATTGGTTAATTTCTGAAGTAGTAGATGAGATTGTCAAGACTTGGACATAAGAGAGAGAATTAGAATGAACTGAGGAGGAGATTCAGTTATTTGCGTGCTTTTGTAGTAAAAATAAAAGAAGTTTTTAATATGCTGTGTGAAACGTGGTTTAAAACTTTTTCATATTACTTGGGAATTGTTTATATGAGTGTAATGCTTTGTTCATGGAAGAACATTGTACAGTGGGTAACTTATACTTGATTTTGTATGTAGTCAGCAGAAACATTTGTACTTCATCTATTTTGTTTATATCCAAAATATTTCCAACATATAATGATATTACTCTAGTAATATTATTTTTATGACTAATACTGATATGTTTTATGCAAGGCATTTAAATACTGCAATCTGTGCAATTGGATATAATTTTCCAATAGTTCACTACATAATTGAAGTGCATATGGTTACATTCTAAACCTGTAGTCATTGGTCAGTATTCTTTTTTTAACTTTACGAGTGGAACCTTACTGCCAAACTACTAGTTGGTTCTTTGGTTGGTTGGTGTTGGTTGTTTTGTTGGTTTTTTTTCTTTTTTTTTCGAGGAGATCATGATTTATGAAGAAATCAAATGAAAACATGAAGGCTGATGTTGAGCCTCTGATGTTGCAATTGCAGCAAAGAGCAATGTGACTGCTACAAGTAAGGAATGACCTTACCAAAGTCTCGTGGGTAAAAGACATCTCGCTAGGTAGATTTATAATTTTTATCTTTTTAATAAACCAAATTAACTTAATGGTTTATTTCCTGTCAAAACCAGAAAGATTCCACTGGTTATATTTACCTGGATATTACAAAGAATGTCACTGAATATATATGAACATCTTTAGCAAATCAACATTCTGAAAATGCCTAGAGCTAATGTAATTTATTATGCATGAAAGAAGATGCTAAATATATTGGCCTTCAGCAGAAAATAATAAAATGGTTTGATTAGGTTTAATTTAATTATTGTTGTAAGTGAAAATCCTCTATTCCTGCCTTCCCTGCCCTTCAAAGAATCCTTCATGGAAGAAAAGCAGTAAAAATCCACTCACCATGTTGCAAAACAGCATTTTAGTCAATGCCATTATGAGGTCTTGTCCACTTGTTTTCTTGTCTTCTTTTTTTGAACTATAGCAGCTGAGCTTCAGTTCTTTGCCATCTGTACTCTCAGTATATATCTAATCTGGTGCCTTCCAGACCTCCTGCTGAAAAACAAAGTAGAAAATTTGCCAGGACTTTAAAAGACTGAAAAGTTAAATTAACAAAATGCGATTAACGTTAATATTGCTATTTCAGGATTTACCAAAGAAGACTCTTTTACAGTTAGGTTATTGTTGATTTGTACTCTGTATGTATTTGACTCCTCCTTAGTCCTTCCTGCAGGTAGGTGAGCTTTCCATTATACATTTCCTGTATCCAAATCTCATAATCATACAAAATTTTTGTTATCAATTTCCCTAGAAAGCAAATATTTTTAATCAACACTATTACATTGCAATCACTTATTTTTCTCAATCCCTTAATATCACATATTGCAGTTTTAAGTTAATAGGAAATCAATGTGCTCCATCTAAACAGGTCCTTGTTGGACCATATTTTTTTTCTTTTTGGTAGGTTCTTCTGCTTTTCACAGCATAGGAGTTAATGGTATTAAAGGAAAAAAAAGACCATTATCAGACTTCTATCATATACTATTTTCTCTCATAAGGAAAATCCATGCCAGAATGTAAGTCACTTCTTTGACATTATAAACCATATAAAAACCCATATTCTTTAAATACCTGTATTTTTATGTGTGTGCATGTGTTATCACTTCACAGTTATAGAAAATATGTGGGATCTTATAAACTTCAGATTTTTGGGGGATTTATACAGAATGATCTAAGCCTGTCTGAAAGGTGGAAAGAAGAGTATTTTCCAAGGAATCTTACACCAAGAAGACTGTGAAATCTGGCTAGCCAGTATTTAGATATTACTAGCTGAATCATGGTTTATATGTGGCTTTCACTGGAAATTTCTTCCACCCTACTTTGCATTGTATATCCATATACATTCCTATTCATATACAGATCATTTATCTGTAAGGAATTCTGGTGGGTAAGCAACAGGCAGAAGAAATACAAATCATGAAAGCATTGTTTACATATAGTTTTCATTTACCTATCCTTATCTTTTCTGTATTTGCCTTTTTCTTTCCCTTACATACTGCCTTTTTAAAAGTATATTTCATGCTATGTTGATTTTTGGATATTTTTATGCTTATTTCTAGATGCTAGTTTTCTTTGGAAGCTTTTGGACTATGAAAAAAGTGAACAAGTTCACAAAATGTCCAGCCCACAGCTGGATAAACACATCATGTGATGGGTGAACAACTGGCCCATGGGTCAGGCACAAAGGGTTACAGTGAATGACATCAGACTGGTGACCTGTCACTAGTGGGATTCCACAGGGCTCCATCCTCAGCCCTGTGCTCTTCAACATCTTTATAAATGATTCGGACACAAGACTGGAAGGGATGCTGAGCAACTTCACAGGTGATACAAAACTGGGCGGAGCTGTTGACTCCTTGAAGCCAGGGAGACCATGCAGAGAGACCTTGACAAATCAGAGGGCTGGACAATCACCAACCATATGAAGTTCACCAAGGGAAAGTGCTGGATTCTGCACCTGGCATGGGGCAACCCTGGATGGATGGGCAGACTGGGGAATGAGATGGGAGAACAGCACCATGGAAAGGGACCTGGTGGTCCTGGCTGATGGCAAGTTGAATCTGAGTCAGCAGTGCCCTGGCAGCCAGGAGGGCCAAGTGTGTCCTGGGGGGCATCAGGCACAGCATCACCAGCCGGGCAAGGGAGGGGATTGTCCCACTCTGCTCTGCACTGGGGCAGCCTCACCTCGAGTGCTGGGGGCAGCTTTGGGCACCACAATCTAAGAAAGACATTAAGCAATTAGAGAGTGTCCAAAGGAGGGCCACGAGGGTGATGAAGTGCCTTGAGGGGAAGCCAAATGAGAAGTGGGTGAGGTCACTTGGTCTGTTCAGCCTGGAGAAGAGGAGGCTGAGGGGAGACCTCATCACAGTCTACAACTTCCTTGTGGGGTGAAAAGGAGGGATAGACATTGATCTCTCCTCTGTGCTGACCAGGGATAGGAGATGAGGGAATGGTCTGAAGCTGTGTCAGGGGAGGTTTAGGCAGGATATCAGAAAAAAGTTCTTTACCCACTGGGTGGTTGTGCACTGGAACAGGCTTCCCAGGGCAGTGGTCACAGCCCCAGCAAAGTGGTCACAGCACCAAGCCTGACAGAGCTCAAGAAATGTTTGGACAATACTCTCAGACACATGGTGTGACTCTTGGGGATGTTCTGTGCAGGATCAGGAGTTGGACTTGATGATCCTTGTGGGTCCCTTCCAACTCAGCATAGTCTGTGATTCTGTGTTTCTGTGATTCTGTGAAGTTGTCTTGATTGACAGGGTGTTTTTGCTTTGAGAATTGTATTCCATTCTGATTAGTGGTGGGTATAAAAATGAAAATGCCTCTAAGAGGTTCTGCTGGGCATGATGATGGAGATGGGACACAACAAATACCATTACTGATAATTTTTCTATCTCATATTTTTCACCATACATGAGTACAGCTAAAGCACTTCACTGTGACACATCAGCAATACTTCAGTATGAAAAAACCCTTCGCTTTGTGGGTGAGGTTGGTACAGTTTGAGGGATGTGAGTGTTTGCATATTCATCTTTAATTGCCATCTAGAATTTTTTTCAGATTTTTTAAAAAAACCAAGGAGGAGTAGAAACAAGTAGAAACAATCACATGGTGTGGATCTTGGGCTGTTCTGCACAGGGCCAGGAGCTGGAGTCGATGATCCTGATGGGTTCCTTCCAATTCCGTATATGCTATGATTCTGTGATTCTAGGCCTCAAGAAACAGTAAAAATTTGGCTTGACTGAAGCTTACTGAAACAGAGTTATATTGATTTTGGCTACTTCTGTTCAGTATATTTAGTTGATCTGAATATGATTTTTGTTATTCAATGTCAATAATTTTATTATGCTATAGTTGGAAGGTTATTAATTTTGAGTAATATTTCCTGCACTAGAGAAATTTGGACTTTATTATACACAAGTTGCAAGAATATTTATTATTATCTTGATGCCAATTACATATTTTTGTTAATATTCATAGTAAATGGTCATACTGCAAGGAACATGAGACTAAACTGAATTTAAATCCTGTTGCTAAACTGAAAGGTTTTTGAAATTGTAATACCATAGAATTACAGAGTATTTGAGCTGCCCTGTCAATGGACATGACTAAGAGGCTAGCTCCATTTTCTTAATTCTCTCTATTCCCTTCTATCAAATATTTATACATATTGTTAGGATCCTCCTGAGCCTTCTCCCTGATAATGTCAGGGACTGGGTAGTTTCCAGGTAGTCAGTGCCCTCAACCTCTCCTCATAGGATCAATGCTCCAGTCCCTTATTTCTCCATGTGACTCTTTGCTGGACCCAGTCCACTATGTCCATGTCTCTCTTGTACAGGGGAGCAGAATTTCCTGTGCTTACTGTATACATATGCCATTTCCCTCCTATTATATGTATAGCAATCTCTCCCTCAGCTAAAACAATTCCTGGAAATTTAGAGTTTTCTCCAAATGCTCCCAGAATGGGGTTTAGTCTTCACTTGAGAATTTCCAGGGGTTTTCTTGCAATCTTGAGTTCAAGCAGTTAAGATTAGTTACATTAATCCATAAAACAACACAGGTAAAATGGGATAATGTAGACCTGAATAAGAATGATTAATGAAACAAATTGTCAGGCGGTGGCCTGCCTACCTTTTATAAACTGTAGCTTTACTGCAGCTACTCCACTTAAACACAAATATGAATTTACAATGACATTTCTTCCTGTTTATCATGGTAAAGGATTGAGTAACCTGGTGTAGGGTATTTGAAAATAAGAAGAAGCTACGTTTACAAATAAAACTAGGAGTTTCCTTTAGAGTTTCTCAAGACATTGTGAAAAACGATGAAATAAACTGTGTTAGGTTAATGCTGGAGTGGTATTAAAAGTCGTGTCCCTCTATGCAGAGATCTGGAATCCGTATTTCAGAGAAAATTTCTTAACATGGAACACAGTTACACATTCTCAGGATAAGGTTTGATCCTATTAAAAAGTCTTTCTTTTTTGTTGTAGAGCTACAAGTAATGCTTTACTTACCTTTTTTGTGAGTCCCAGAAGACTGAAGGTTTTGCATTGTACCGGTATTAAGTAGGTGACAGTTTTATATGTAAGAGCTTAAAATTTGCATAAATAGCACAAATAGAGTATGGAGAATGAGATAGAAAGTGAAAGAATGACGCCTCATCTGGATCCATAGTAAGGTTATAGGTACTCTTTCACTTCTAGATAGAGGGTATCTCTTCCTGCCTGTTTTGGCCTTATCGTTATATCTGCTGTGTTGTGGTATCATTCTGGTACTTCAATTCCAGGAAAAAAAAAAGATATGCATCTTTTTCAAAGCTCCGATAAATCACTGCACACATTATTCACAAAGAAATTCTGCAAAAGAAGAGCTCTGGTCTCCTTCTGCTTAAAAATGCCCACATCTGGAATAAATCTAACTTAAATCAAGAAATAAGAGTAGTTTTGTGCTTCTCACATATCTCTTTGCATGACATACCTAAGACAAAATTTTACTCTGTCCATTGTTTTACTTTTTCCTAGGTGTCAAAAAATAATTTGAAATGTTTGTTTGAACACTGAATATTTTCTAAAGAATTGGGAAAGTTTAAGACTGTATTTTAATATCTGCATGTGTATAAAAGATAAGATTCTTAAATATTGACAAAAGTAGTAATTTAGGGCGATTTCACCATTCTTTTCACACAGGGCACCAAATTGTAATACTTTTCTTGTTTGATTATTGGTAACTGGTCATGGATTTTTTATTCTGTTTCACATATATATATATTAACATAAATATCCATAATATCGCTTTGCTTGCATTCCTATTACACAAATTACATCTGTTTAAAGACATTTTGGCTAGACTACATTTAATATTAAAAGGATATAGATGTCTTTTTTTCCTTCTTTTTATTCCTATATCTCTTTATAATTGATTAATGCTCATTTGGATGAATAATTTATAGCTCATATAGCTTCTGTCTTATTAATTGTTTAATTTCAGAGGAAGTAACTGAGTACTGAGGAGAAGCAAGTTGTCATTCAAAGGGACACATTAAATTTAAATACTCCATTGATGCATAGAGTAGAAGTGGTCCAAGTATTTAATATGTGCTTCTTACATCTAGTGCTATACTTGTAAAGAAGAATAATGATAATGAAGGTTAAAGGGTATTAGGATTTTTTTTTGATAGAAGAGGCATTTGATAGCATGTGATGTGGTAAATTTTATGATCCTGTGTTGTTTTTGTTTTTCTTTATATGTCTTTTTTTTGCACTTTTACTTTTCTCTCCAAGGCCAAGCAGAAAGAAGAGCAAATTGAATAAACAGTGCTCAGAGATAATAACAAACAAGATTAAATATGCAAATGATTAAATGATAAAATTCAGCTTAAGTTGTAGATAAGCCTTCTTGCCTTTGCAATTGAAATTAATCTCAAGATATGTTTAGATTAAAGGATCAGAATCTGAATCAACATTGATTTTTGATAAGGATATGTGGTAGTTCTACTTGAGAGCCTGACACTCACTCACTAGACAGGACTTAATTTTCATTTTAGGTAGATCAAGAAAAGAAGTTCTTCCTCCCTACAGAGAAGTAACTAGTGTTCTTTAGCATGTTGAATTTTGATGAAACATTTTTGGAAGATTTTATTTTAGGAAATGATAATATCAACAATTTCCCACTATTTTTGTGTTATTATTTTACACATGACATAGGTAACTTCACCTTATAAATTTACAGTGTGCTTTTTATATAAGGATAATTAATTAAAGACAGAATCGTTCAAAGGATCTTCTTTCTTAGCTTTTTGTTGTAGTTATTTTCCTGTTCTTTGAAAGAACTCAATTATTTATTTTTATTAGTGATGGGAAGGAAGGAAAAATAGAAGTCAAATAGCCTGCAGTTGAATTTCTTTGTTTTGATCTTGACATTTAAAAGCTGGGAAGTTAGTATAAACCATGGAAAACAGGTAATGATATATCTCCGTCTGCCAAAGCCAAAAAAGTTGTTAATGAGATGCATATATCCTTTTTTTTTCTTTTCAAAGAATTGATAGCATGTTCTGTAAGTAGATGATATAATCCCAAAATAATTTGCATTTTCCCCATTCTCAAAGCTGCATGCCTTACAGAGCAGAAAGAAAAGACATTGGGAAACATATTCACTGCTATACAAAACTGATAGAAAAAGTAAAATACCTTGCACGTCTGTTATCTTTACCATTCTCCTATCCTTATGAGCACTGCAGGAATCTCTCTTTTACAACAAAGAAAACATATTGAGAAGGCAAATACTTTTATGTTAGTCATGGTCTCAAACAGCAGGAGGCCTCCATATGATCTGACACCTGAAGGGCCTTTGAGTTCTGAGTCTATTACTAGACACCTGTTCAACTTCTCTTCCAGAAGCATAAGGTGTACACAATGGCTGGACTAGCAGGCATGATTGGTTCTCTGCAATCATCTTTCATAGCTCTGGCTATGAAGAAGAGGTGCCAATTCTCAATAAACCCTTGCAGAGCAAGGTGCCCATAGGTCCTAGCAGCATCTCTAACAGGAGAACTCCAGGGTGCCGGCTCATTACCATACCATCCAATCTCACAGCGCTAACTTTTCCCCTCAGACCTTTATATTGGTTGGCAGTGCCAACTAATTCTCCAATCATCAAGTGTTCTATAAAACAAGTAATTGCAGGAGGACATCCCTTGAAGATACAATGGCCTGTAGTCCAAATGTTGCATTCTTTAACCCTTCAATTCACAATGAAAGCAGCCTGGATCAGTGGTAGTTACAGTGCTTAATAGGTCTTTCTCAAACTGAAGACTAAGTTGACTGAGACCTCAGCTATTGTGATTTCTGGAACTCTACTAACTATGACACTACTTATGCTTTCTGAGGTAGGATAAATTCCAAGTCAATGAATGTCTCAATTTTTTTTTTCAGGAAACTCAAATCCCTATGACAGGCTCTCTAAGAAGTGCCTCACAAATTGGTATGTCTAGGAGAAACTGCACAAAAAGAGAGGTAATATAAATATGAACTGAATGTGTTTTTTAAAGAGAAATTAAGAGGTTTTTTTAACATATAACCTCATACCTTAACTAATGTTAAGTAGTCAGAAGTGGAGAAATATCAGAAACTCTGAATTCAGGTATCATATATGAGAAAGAATCTCAGTGGAAACATATAAATGTGATTCATGCTCAGAATTTCTCTGTCCATTTTTGTAGCTTTCAAGTGCCTTGCAGTGTTAAGTAAAATAATATTGTTTCCTCCTCCAAAAATGTTCGCTGACTTCTTTCTATACACACATGGCACAGTATCAGCATATATGACACTTTAAACTTTTCACAAATGTGTTCTCAGTTACATGCTTTGTATTCTGTGTCTCAGGTGCCAACTTATTCATGTACAAATAAACAGGGGATTACTTCAGAACAGCTGGTAAAGGGAGTTCCAGAAAAATATGAAGGAATGAATTGATATAATTGTTTGAAGGGAGATTAAATTATGTGTAGAGGTTTAAGTACAGGAGAGTAGTCCAAGAAAAATGGATCATTTCACTGAAACATGGCTATTCCTTTTAGCTGTCCCCTAAAATCCTCAAAGTGGAAACAGACAAGTACACAGAGGGTTTACTGGAAAGGAAAAATCTTGTGTTGAGAAGGAAGGACCAAAATACCAAGAAACAAGAAGAGCTAGTAATGTACCTGGAAAACACTACATTGGCAAATACAATTTCTAAATCTTTTGTTCTTACATAGACACCAAAGTTTATTATCATAATTGGTACCTTATGATGCTACTTAGGAGAAAAATGCCGGCAAAATTTAAATTTGTTTCAGTTGAACCAATGCAGTATGCAAATCCAAAAAAAAAAAGAAAATATTTCTGTAGTTACCTTTTAAGCTTACTGCATCACTACAAGTTGGTTTTAAACTGTTTTACAAATGCTAACTACTTAAGAAAGGGCGGCAGGTAAAGCGTGGAAAGAAGTGTGAGTCCTCCTGGATATATCTTACTTCTGTTGTGAACAAGCAATGTTGGATACAATTGCCCAGCTGTCCTGGGAGCTTCAAGGTTAACTAACAACTTCTTGTAGTTAGATCCCTACTGTTTCCAAGTTAATTGGTCCACCCTGCCACATTTGTACAGAAATCATGCTTCCCTGGAAAGTCAGTTCAAACTACCTGACATCAGACAGCATTTTCACAGGGGAAAACCAGGCATTTTGTTAAAGATCAAGAGACTATAACCTTAGAGAAGTGGGACCTAAAAGTATAGTATTGAAAATTTCCTGCCTGTTTGTGTTTCCTTGCTATGATGTGAAAGAAATAATAATTCTCTTAAGAAGGAAAATGCAATTTGTGATACAGTTTGCACCTGGCTCTAAGTCTAAGTGTTAGACAACAGGCAGTTTACATGGATATCTGGAGTCTGTCACAGTGTGGGGTAGTGAAGGGGTTTCTCACAGGACAATAGATTAGATTTGTCAGTTAATGTACCAGTAAAATGGACAGGAGATTCCTACTTAGTGTTAACTCAGGCACAGTTCTTTGTCAGTGCAGGATCCAAGTTGTATGGTCAGTAGAGCTTAGATGTAGTCACACCTGTAAAAATGTGAAAAAATTCAAATCTAGCCTGTTTTTTCAAACACAGCTGAGAATTTAGATTTTTTCTTTTTATTAAAGCAAAATATTCTTTAATCTAGCAAGCATATACAGCCCTGATATGTGTACTTCTAGTCCTTATAGAATCTGTACCATTTTTTTAAATCAACATTTTATATTCAAAATATTTGAGTTGTTTATTTCCCACTAGGAAGGTTGACACACCTCTTCCCTTCTGTTTTAGGACCATACTAGTTATGATGTACAAGTCTTTCCTTTAGTTTTTCACTTTGATAACTATGGCTATAAATAAACTTTTTCCTTTTTTTCCTCTAAATAACGCCGTGCCATTTCACAGTTATCGCTGTATTATCACTGTTTTAACAGTTGTTTTTAAATTATGTGGAAAATCTGTGGGATCAATGAGAAAAGATAGATTTTCACAAAAGGTACCTAGAAGAACCTGGTGTAATAGATATCCTTTTTCTGTTTGAGATTGAAAAATGTAGCTTGACTTACTGGATAGTCAAAGAAAAATACAGAAAGTGACCAACAGAAGAATGAGGGATCACAGGCTCCCTCTTTGTGATTTCTCATTGTGCCAATCTTGATGTAGCTTGCAATTTCATGCTCAAGATTTGTAGTTAACACTGGAACTCCTCCCAAGAAATTCAAACAATGTTCCACAATGGTGCAGAAGAGAAATAAGATAAAATTACTCTGAGTGAAATCCATTCTTTTTTTTTTCCCCTGAGTTAAACAGGAAGTAGCCCTTTTCGTGTGTTCATTTGAGAAGGTCTTTTCTCTCTCCCCACCTCAAAAATAAGTTTATCTGTGGTTTTTTTCTAATATGAAATGAGACTTGTGCCAATGCTCAGATACTGTATAAATACTGTATAAAATGACCACTGCTAACTGAAGGGCAAAGAGGCGTTAGAAGCATTTTGCGTATTTTTTAAATGCTCTTTTACATTTTTTTGAGGTGTCCCACTGCTTGCAATGATGCTACTGTATAGGTTAAACTCTTTCCTTAAATCCACATTCAACGATCTCTCTGAACTGAACTGTGCCCTAAGTAAGACATTAAATATTTTGTAAAGACAAAATTTTGTAAAATGGAACTGTTTTGAGGTTTCTCACTAGCAGCTGCCATTCTCATCACTAGGACATTAATCCAGCTGAATGGGGTATCAGTCTACTATATTATACCTTTTATACCTTTACAAATTGATCCCCTGATAGCAGATAGGGATTCTTAAGTTCAAAATAAACTGGTTTCTGTGATCTTATAAAAACACTAAAGAAGAATTTTCTAGCATCTTAGATCCTTTCACTCTTTCCTTGATAAGCTTATTCTACATGCTTTTTTTCTGCAATGATTAGAGGTTGTTAAATTCTTAGATTTATTCAAGAACTCAGCAGGCAAATAGTTTCTCAATTTGTCACTGCATTTTCAGTTGTCAGTTATTTACTTTAATTTTTAATAATCACTGATTACTGTTATTTTTCACTGTGTGCAGGAATGGATACAACTGAGAAACTAAGACAAAAGTCAGGATTATCCTAATTTTTTGTTAATTAAAGTTATGAAATTCATAAGGTTATTTTTGCTCTACAAAAGTCATGGTATTTTTTGTTGGCTTTTATTTTGTTCGTTTGTTTTGTTGGTTTGTAGAGCTTTTTAAAAAAGAATGTATAAATGGCGGTATCAAAGTATTTTTGCCCCTATTTTTGAAAGATATATCCACTTATATACTGCATATGCACATAATTTTTTGTGCCTGTCACTCTGACTTGCCTGACAGATGCAAAATAAAAAGACAAAAACACCTAGTATGAACTTCATGCAAATAGAGCTACAGCAAGTGTTTTATATTCTAGTCATATAAAGAAGTGTGCCATTTTGTAAAAGAAAACTTAGAAGATACGTAGTTCCTCTGAGTGAATCTTTAGAAAAGATAATATAAAAATAATTTTTAAACCCTGTTTATTTTCTGCTGTTAGGTTCCAGTTTGAGTAGCTCTCCAAAGAAAGCATCAGCTTATTTTTTCAATTCTGTGTCAAAATTACAATGAATGTAAATACTCAAATGAAATAATAGCTGAAGTAGCCTGCCTACCTCCTATTTTTATTTCTGATTATTTTGTACGGTATCTCACCTTTATATATTAATATAATTAAACTAAGAATGTCAGTTCCAGCTTTGGGCTTAATTTGGCCTTTATAAACTAGCTTGACTTTTGAAATTTCTCAGTATGATTAAAAATTAGGTATAATTTTTAAAACAATGTTAAATATTTTTTCTCTAGGCTGCTGTTTTCCTTTTTCTCCTGAAGGTAATGTAAAAGGGATGTTGTTTGCTGCTTGTTTAGAATGCATCTATGAAAAAGAATTGCTTTTTATTCTTAGAGCAAACTTCCTTGTAATCATCTGAAAAATACCAAGAATTTAAAAGAAATGGAGTGTATGCTTAAGTCTGTTGCATACAGTTCCATCCATGCTCGTAGATTACAGAGGTAGTTTAATCACCCATAAGAAATTACCAGCGTCTCTGTTCGTGAAGCATGACATTTCAATTGCACAGCCAATAAAAGAATTACATGAAGAGGGCTGAAATGATTTACTGTATGGAACGCCACAAGACCAAGGTTACCATGGTGAACTACCTTTCTGTGCGCACAAGGTCAAGTGAGAGTGACCTGTCAGTGGACAACCTTCAGTGCTAACATAGTAATATATTGCACCAACAGTGGTTTGTTGATCAGCTTCTTAAATAATTACAAACATCCTAATATTTGATATTTTTTCATTGCTGAATGTTTTACACATGGACATAAAGAAATCTTCATTTTATACTTTGGCAGTAGTAGTTTAACAGCATTAGATGAAGATCTGTGTTTAGCAAATTTTTATGAATTGTAATTGTATGCAGTAATATTTCTTTGGGTATGTTCAGAGGTTAAAAAAAGCTTACCAAGGGTTTTCAGGTATTTAATCTAGTCTGTATGAGATGCTCGTTGATGCCTTTCATATTTTCTGACTCTGCAATATTGTATATTGCAGAATTCTTCTTTCAGTTCTGATGGGGCTGGAGATAGGGAAGCAGGGAGGATTGCAAATAGTCTGTGTACAAATATTGTCAAAGAAAATATACAATTATAATTAAAATGCTCAGGAAAAAAGTCTGAAAAGCAGGGAGTTCATCTAATGGTTCTCTGAAAAATATTTTGTTGATGCATAAAATGAGAACTATACTAATAAATGTCTCTTGAATTACATATGCTGTAAGAAAATGAAACCCTTTGGGTTATGAATCTTGGATTTAAAGAGGCAGTCATCAAATATTTAAGATGAAAATGCAGTAACACATGCTAGCTGTCATATGTAAGTTTGGTGAATGTTATGACAAGGTTTTTAAAACATTCATAGTCACAGTATTTTTATAAAAATGTTCATTAATTCAAACAGACATTCATATCTGGCAACCGGCATTACAATCGAGATTTCTAGATGCATGAGAATCTTGGTAAAGCCAAGAAAATATGGGTGAAATATATAGCAATCATGTTTAAATTATACATTATAAGGCATACCTATCGGTATGTTGTCATATTATGCATTAAATTTAGTGCATAAATCAGATTGTTATAATTCTGATGTCACCAAAGGCACAAAATATGACAAACAGGACTAGGCATGTCGATATTATCATACTCAATAATTCAATGAGCATTTGTTTTATGTAAATAAACTCCTGTTAATAAAAATTACACTCATTTATTTTACCACTTCCGAGCGATAATTAAAAAAATGTCCACTTTCTTGAAAATCATTATAAAATGTGAATAATGCATTTGTTTAATATCTTTATAAACAAGATCTTACCATCAGATTAGTTCTGGAAATGAAAGTGTTATTGATTTCTATAATAATTTTGTAATACTGTTACATTGCAGTGCTGAAACTGCTAATCTTGTTTTTGTGGAGAACTCTATGCATTTAAAGCAGTGCTTGAACTCTCACATACAGCATATAAACAATATTAATTTGATACAGGTTGCTATTGTTGAATCTGCAGAAAAAGGACCTTTCAAAATATGGAGAATGGAAGAGGGAGATTTTTTTAACTGCAGCTTTTAATATAATGAACACAACTGTCTGTTAAAAAAAAGTAATACGTGGGTTTTTTTCAGTAAATTCGAGCGTATTGGGTGGTAATATGCCAAAATTTCAAAATGGTTTCAGTCTTCTTAATTTACGTTTGATACATGTACCATCCTGAGAAAAGTTTAGAGTTGTGATCTTAATAAATACCTGAGGTATTATGATTATGAAGCATCTAAAATAGAGGGTACTATATATCACCTGACCTTTCATCGACATTCTCATTAAAAAAAGGAAAAAGAAAAAAAAGGAAAAAATGAAAAATTGAAAAAAAAAGACAGGAAACTTTTTATTGTCTGCTTTTAATTCCAAAATATCATGATTAATTGGAGTTTCTTTCTCTTTTTTTTTTTTTTTCCTTTTCTTCTCCTTATAATAATTAGTAGGTGCAGACTTCCTTAAGACTTAAGGATCTTACCAGAAAAACAAAAGAGAGAAGTGAATATATGTGTGGAAAAAGATTCAAGTCAAGATCTACCTCATGCTAAGGAGATTAAAACAGAGCTGAAAACATTTGTCTAAGGGCTCCTAATTGAGCCAGATCATGGCAAACCTGTGGACATCTTGATAAGACACAGCACACAGGGAAGGCAAAATTCTTCAACCTAACCTGCTTCCACCCTTCATCACTAGATCCAACAAGCCTCTTGGCAGGAAATAAAAGACTTTTTATCTTCTGATCTTTATGAAAAGTAGCTAAATAAGTACTTTAAGGTACTAGGCTTAGCTGAAGTAGAGTATGCTGCTGTGAATGGTTGTCCCAGCTGAGCATCATGTCAGAGCACTTCTATTCAGCTGATTGTTAGTGGCAGGCTGCTAGAGCCACTTCTTAGCTCTGTAAAGTGGCAGAAATCAAAGAAGGCCTTGTTGCTGTGCACAGAGAAACAGCAAATTATCCTGAAGTTTCCAGCTCCCCTGGAATGTTGAGGGGGCAAACATTGAAAACTGGAGGGTGTGTACTCACTGGTGAAAACTCTTCCATTTGCTTGCAGGACACTTCACACAAAATTTCCATACTTTATAAAGGAGAGCCAGTTAGACTGCCAACTGTATTCTGGCCAGTAAAACATTATTTGAATTGATGGTGAATTTGATTCGGATGTCAGACTTCCAACTGAAGAACTGAGTATGGTAAAATATATTTATAGGTATTAAATTAACAAAATTTTAGTATACCTTGTTAGAGAGATTTTGCCTTTTGATTCCACTTTCCTTCACTTTAAATTACACAAAGGTATTAAAGGTCAGATGAACTATAATGATAAAAGAACATCAAAGTCACTGACTAATCTTGTTTTTCTATTTATACAACAGCACTCTAGATAATCAATTTAGGTATCTATATTAAACTGAAAAGGTTGTGATACTAACATTTACGTGATTTTTTTTTTTTTTGGCCACTGAATCATTTAAAAGAATTTATGAAGGTGAAGCCTTGTCTATTGGAAGGGAATGTTCACTTTGCACCAAAAATTATTGGCAGCAGTGTGATGCAGAACAGATTACTACCTATAGATTCCCTTTTCGCATTTGAAAGCAATCCAAAATGCAACTGATAATATTCAGAACTATATTTGGTTCTATAAAAGAATTTCTCAGCCATTATATTTGTGAGGCTATTAAAATACACCTTGGTCTTCGGTTCCATAAGAGAATTCTAAGCATATTTTTCTGGAAGGACTGCTGTTTTTTGGAGCTTATCTTTCTTTTCTTCAATTTCTAGGATTTGGCTCTGTTGGTGCCCTCCCCCCTGCCGTGGGGTCCTGGCAGAGGGGCCCTGAGGGGAGGCACGGGGTTTCCCTGCCCCTGGTCAACCTCGTTCCCCATTGGTTGTTTTGTGTTCCCTGTGTGGGCAGAAGGACCCTCGGGTCCCGTGATTGAGCAGTTCCTGGGCAGAGCCCCGGCCATGCGGCTGGAGAAATAAACATCTCTGAAACATCTAGCAAGAATCTGTCCGTATCTATTTCTTTTCCACGGGCCTCGTTGATTGATACCCGTGTTGCAGTATCTCCACTGTAACATGGCTCCCCTTTCAAGAGTATGCAAAGAGTACAGCTTTAGTTTAGTTTTTAGTATTTTTTATCATTTACTTCAACATTTTACTGCCAGTGTAGTAGAATCTGTGATTTTTTAATCTGACAAAATATCTTTCTGTGGCTTTGTTTTGTCCAGTTAATACTTTCATCATGGTTTTGGCTGGGGTAGAGTTAGTTTTCTTTATAGTACCTACTGTGGGCCTGTGTTTTGGATTTGTGCTGAAAACAGTGTCAATAACACAGAGATATTTCATTATTGCTGAGCAGTTCTTGCACAGTGCCGGGGTCTTTTCTGTTCTTATGCAACCCCACCAGTGAACAGGCTGGGGCTGCACAAGATGTTGGGAGGGGACACAGCCAGGACAGATGACTCCAACTGACCAAAGGGATATCCCACACCATATGACATCATCATGCTCAGTGGATAAACCTGGGGGAAGAAGAAGAAGGAAGGGGGGGATTTTTTTTGGTAATATAATTACATTGAATTCTTAAGTGCATACAAACTTTATGTGCTGGTGGAAAAAAGAAACAAAATGTGGGAATAGGCGGTAACCTTTGTTCAGCAGGAGAGAGTATAAGCACAAATCAAAGTAAGGAATAAATATAAAAAGCATAGGTTTACAAAATCAGAATTTTAAAGTGGACATAAATCCTTGTTTCTTCTTGTTTCAGCTGTATAAGTAGATTTCATATCCATGTGGAGAGAGAAAGGGAAGAGAAAGAAGAATCATTGTATACTGAGGATCTTATGCAACCTATTACAAGTGCTACAGGTATAGCAGAGCTCCTGAGCCTCTGGAGCTATATGCAGCATTGAACATGGGAAAAAGATTGTTACAACTATTTAATAGTAATATATTTAAATTAAGATGGCATTTAAAGTAAGCATACATTAGGGAAAGATGGAACTTGAATATAGTAATATCCTTGAATATTCTAAACATTTTCTAAGATATTAAGTACAACTTTTAGGAAGCGTTAATTTTCTAAAGGCTTTTCTCTCTTATAAATTTCTGGGTTTTTGTGACCTATAGGTTTTTCTATGATTGCAGGTTTTTTACTACAGATCTGCTGAATTGGCACTGCTAGTTCATGTAGCAATAATACTGCATACAGCTTCCCAAGATTTGGCAAAGACTACTGAATAAGTATTTTTGAATAAATGTGTATACATTTTATAAGGTATATTTGGTAGACGTTGCATTCTGCAGCAGTGTCTAATACTTACCATAAGGGTGTTCAATTGTGAGTGCTGTTGCCATTTTCATTATGAGGAAGATACACTTTATTAAAAAACCCAAAACAACAAGAATGGTCCAGATGGAGTTTCTCATTTTGAATTCTTTTCCTTGGAAAACTGCAGGTGCACGATGATAATTTGACAGTGCTGCATTATGGATTAGCTAGTGAAGGCTATTGTACAGTGAGCTCTGCAGCCATTTCATTGACCTCCTTGAAGTCCAAGCATATAATCTCTGTGACACCAACACTACTGCCAAGCTCGTATTAAAGTGGTGCAACTAATCAAGTCTTTGAAAGAATTGTTTTTAAAAATACTGAGAGACATGGACATTCAATTCTGCAAAAAGTAATTTTATAAATAGGATTTGTAGTTCCTAAGACTATAAAGAAAACAATCAAATTGCACTGATTAATGTTTGGCACTGTATAAACGCTTATTTTATATATTAATGAATTAATAGTATATTCATATACACTGATGACCTATATGTGAAGTATTTATTTCATGCAGTTTAAAATGCCTAAGAGATTAAAAATGCCCAAAAGGTTAAGCCTCTGAAATATTTTTAATAGAAAAAAATTGACTATAAGTAAAATAAGAATAATCTGTGCAATAAATTATTGAAATACATGAACTAGTTGTATCCAGTTTTATGTTTTGGGGGAGGAAGGTTGCTTAAGTTGAGAAGACAAAATTCTAGAAAAGTATTTAAATCTGAATATAAACTCAAGATCTATTTAAATGTAGATTTTGCATTTCCAAAGATGCTTCTGTGCGTAGAGTAGGAATATATTGCTTAGCTGGCACAGATTTAGTAGACAGATGAAGAAGCCTGTATCTTTCCAACTCTCTGTTAGAACAACTCAGACATATGACATTATAACAGTAATATCATGCAAAGGATTCTTCTGATAAGTTCCTGGCTACAGGAGCTGAATCAAGTAAGGAAAAAGCTGTATACAAGTACCTAATTCCACTTAGAGAGTTCTGGCAACTGACTTTGCTAAGACAGAGTTTCTCTCTTAAAAAAAAAAGAAAAAAGACATAGTTTGGAGAAGCAAATTTCAGATGGAAGGAGTCTGTAACCTTGAATTTAGAAAGATAAGTAGATTGTAAAATAACAGTGGAGGAGGTGCTTGTCTGACCAATGTGGATGTAAAGACGAGTTTAGAGTAGAAGGAAGCCAACTGTAACCTAAAGAAAATGGAGCTTTACATAGACCCTTGAATGGCTGCCATATATTATATACCCACTCAAGTACCTTTTCTACTGTCACTTTCTATCTCCTTTGTATCCCTTCTTTGTCCAACCTTTCCACACCCTCTTACCATAAATGTCAGTTTTTCTTAGGTGTATCTTTTGCCTTCTAATTTCCGTCTGAATATCTGTGTTTATATATTTGTGTGAATGCTAGTTCTTTTTCTAGCCTTGTCTTCCACCTCTTGTTTTTATTAGTACTAACTTTGCAACCCAGGTGACCTTGCTTTTCATCACATTATTTCTACACCAAATGCTTTGGTTGCCTTTAGTGCTCACCTTTATATAGACATTTACAACTCTCCTTGTATGTGTTCATAAAGAGAGGAAAAACAGTCGGTGAAAAGTTCATCAAAAGTAAAGATTGAAATTCCTAAGTGCAGTAGAATTCTATTTATTTTTTATTATTCATTCCATTTAATTTTGGTATTTTTCCATGCTTTTTAACTTTCCTGTCACCAAAAAAAAAAAAAGTTTTATACAAAATTACAAAATTCCTCCTGTTTGTGTCTTACTCTTTTGACTTCTGCTTTTTTATCACAGTATCAAAAAATGGGAAGGTTTTATGATGTTAATATTGTTATAGATAACTTTTGGTAATTGATTCATTTCAAATCTTTTTCTGGCTTGTAAACAGAGGGTTTTGAGGTTTTTGAAGTTTAGCATTAAACAGTAGTGGATCAGGATTCATTTTGTGGACAGGTCCATTTGCAGATATTGAAACCAGTATGGAAACTAGGTCCTATTCCATCTCATATTAGTTGATCTTATTTGTATTTTGGGATTCACTCCTTTATTAGCAGCAACATTCAGAAGATGAAAATGTATTGATGAACAATAGAGTATAGGTTAATCTAGGATACATCTCATATACTCTAGCTGTTTTCTTTTTCTTTGATAGTTGTTTCAACCTGCGCACATGTACATTCAAGAATCTATAGATTTTGGAAAGCACACCTGGATTTACAACTTATCTTTTGAATCCATGTTCCTTTCTTAGAAAAAGTTAACTTGAATTACCTTGCTGGCTCTGTGTCCTTAAGCAGTTCAGACATGATTACCCACAGTGACATGCTTGCTGCATTGCCATACACAGAATGACTTTCAGCCTAAGAAACATTTGTGAGACTACTACCACTAAAACCAAAATGATCAATTGTTTTATACCGATGCATTTTTCAGCTTCATTTCTTTCTTAAGTCAGCTGAGGGATATTTCTGCATTATCAGAAGATGCCATTTCAGTTTGCATCTTAAACTATACTTTGTCCCCAGATGATATTGTAAAATGAATTGCATTCAGGCAGAGGCTTCTCAAGCACAACTGCTTCATTTAACAGCAGCATATAAGCATTCAACTCCCAATCCCTGGAGTTCTCCCTTTGCTAACAGTTATAGCATCAGACTTAAACTGGCAAGGTGTTTTGAAGAATGCAGTTTTTCCGAGCCAATTAACTCGTATTGTGAACTATACAATATAACACTTCTTTCTGTTTTAAACACAGCAACCAAGAAACCTAAAGAAATCAGAAAAAGTCTTTTGTTGACTTCTCAGATAAGAATAAAAAAATAAATTCAGGATTTATCTGAGACTTTGAGTAATTTCAAATGGAGCAGGAATTCCTGTCTTAATCTGTTGTCTTCAATAATTTTCTAACAAGAATAATCATATTTGGTCTTTCAAATGCCAAAACAGGAATAGAGAATTCCATATCGATGTAAACTTCTGTGAAATTCTACCATTATAAAAATCTTAGTGGGAGGACTAAGAACTGATATACTGTGCACTAAATTTTAAAATTGTGGAGTATAAAATTCTTATTTTATCTGAGTGCTTTAGAGGGATTCGTGGATACTGTTGCACAAGAGCCCTCTCATCTAGGGAAATCTTGTCAGGAGTTTATTTATAAGGAAGAAAGATTAATTACGTGTTCAAGAAAACCAAGCTCTGTGACAGAAGGGAATTCTCCTTCTCTGCCTTAAGAGAACCATTGTTTTCTCCTGGAACTGGCTGGATTTCCAATGAGGTTGTACCCACATGATTTTGTACACTCCTCACTTTGTTCTGTTTCTGTAAACTCCTTTTTCTTTTATTCTCTGTCCTGAGAAGACTCAAGGAAAAACTTAACTGTGTTAACTGAAGTAAACTACACCAGTCAGGGATTAGAGTTTTACTCTGTTTGTTTTGAGATAGTAGAAAATAGCTGGTAATGAAGTGAAGACAGATTAAAAGAAGACATTCATTTGATGCCTTTCCTGGTCTTAAAATCAAGAATCAAACACGGTTAGAAGGGAAAAGGGGATTTTACCTCAGTATTTATTTTAAGGATCCTTAGATGCACCACGTCCAGGTGGAATGCACCGAAATGCATGCTGCAATGCACACACATGATACATTGGATATGACATTATAGATCTTACTAATTAGCATATCTATCAAAGATTCCCCAATGAGAGGCTCGAGTGAGTCCCCCTCCCCAAGGAACCTTCCCCTGGATGGTCCTATCTCAGTTTACAAAATGTGTTCTGGAGAGGACCTTGGGGTCTGGAGCATTCTGATCCCTAACTACGAGGCTTCTAAGTTGTCTAGTCTCCTAGCTTAACAAAATAAGTCTAAGAATGTAGGTTAAGAATACGAAAGTTAAAAGAAGGTGTATATAAAAAGGGTATAAAAGAAAAGGCAAAAATCGTCATGGCATCACATTGAATCAAGTAATCAACCCTGGAAAACTGGAAACAGATGACAGTAGTGAATTTTAAAAATACCAATAATTCTTTACATTAGTAATTTTACTCACCATTGTCTGGTGTTGGACATTATCTCCTTTATGAAAGTGTATTGAGAAAGGATACAGACACAGATACTTCATAAATTTCAGTCAGTCTTTGATTTTGGTTTTGTCATGCATGCAGTGGGATTTGCATGGATGGCTGATCATCTTAAAGTTCTTCATATTTTATAAGTGTTACAAAAAAGAAAAAAATCCATCAGTGTCATACATGGGCTTTTGTGTTCTGGCAAATAGCATTATTAAATTCTAATGGAAAAAACCCACATTGTTTTGTTTTTAGGGGAATCCCAGTATCTAATGTCGAATAAATAAAGTAATTTCTGTGCTTCTCTTTAGGGCTGAGTTTTGCCACCTTTTTTGTTTATCCTCATGTGCAAGAAGGTCAAGTGCCTTCATTATGTTGCCATACCCCAGGCTGTGTTATTTCCTTGTTGATTGTATGTGATATCAGTTCAGTGCTTGATGTTTTTCCAACATACAGAGACAAGCATCTAGTTCAGTCATCTTAAGCACATTTTAGGCTAGATAAATATGTGTAAAGATAGAGCTACTTTGAAATTTAGCCAATAAAATGTTTTCATCCTCACGTAAGACCATGGTCTTTTCATTTACAGGATGGCAAAGGATCTCCTTTGCTCTTTGGGGAAGAACATTCAGGAGAACCTTAAATTCTTTTTTCATTTGCAATTTTTTTTTCTGTTCTAGCTATAGGTGTCAGTACTAAATTTCCCTTCCATCTCTAAGGTTAGAAAACTGCTTTAATTTTGGTATTATGCACTGAAAGTATGTTCAGGATGTCAGGTAGAAATCTTTTTTTTTGTGAGAAAGGAGACTGCATTATATATTTTACTTCCATTAGTGGTGGATGCCAGTGATGATTCCTATGTTTCTAAACCTTTGGAATATTTAAACCTATACACCTGACAAGAACCTTCGGTGACCAGATTTTGGTATAACAGAAGAAGCAATTTAGCTGACCATTTTGAATATAAGAGATCTAAAACTTTGTATCTTCCAGTATCATGGTCAAGATCTTAAAACTACCCAAGTTCTATCTATTGAGACTAAAAACTAATACAGAATAAAAAAATTCAGCATTTTTTTTTATTCTGTATTAGAAAACAGCAAAGAGAAAAGTGAAAGGATAAAGAATACAGAAAAAAACCCAGACAAAACCCTATGAAATATTCAAAACTGTTTTATAACTCTTGCTTTCCAAAATAACTTTTTTTTCACATATTCAGTTGTTTTTAGCAGTAATCAATTGATGTCTTTCAGCTTCTTTTTATGCTGTTAGTTTTCAAAAATACATTTACAATAGTTACCAACAAACATCAATTTACAAAGTGTCCCTTGATGCTTATCCAAAAAAGCGGTGAATAAGGAGATTAATAGTGTAATACTCTACACATGTACACCTCTTTAGAAGGCCAAGGTTCTTTTTAAGCATCTAGGTGTGAAGTTGAATGCTCAAAATCAAGTTATACGTCTTTACAGATCACAGAGTTTGTTGAAGTGACTGGAGAGTCAATAGTCACTAGAGCTTCTTGTAGAAAAGTTCCATTCTACCAAATGCAGTTCCTCAACTGACTTCTTGGCCAAAAGATACAATTAAAAGGTGCCTCTCCTGCACAGGATAGATGAGAACAGTGTCTTCTATGCTAGCAAAAATAGAAACAAGTTTCTTGCAGACCTGTTCATAGTTTTGGGTGCTCTTCTGTCTTTCCTATTCCCTTTACGTTCCCAGAATTTTAAGTCATCTGCCTAAACTGGTAGCTTCTGCTTTTTCTCTCATCCTGCAGTTCAGATATTTCTTTAGGAGTATTTTTAAATTTAGAAACTCTACTATCCAGTGGGATTTAAAATTAGAACAATATATATTAATGATTCTCTTTTAAAATATTCTTCCTGTACCTATAAAAGCCTGCTTTCTTCTTGTCAATACTGGTGCTAGAAGGTGAACAAATTCAACAATATGAGGAATGACCCTTATTCCATCTGTTTTTCAGAGGTAGAATCTCTCTTCTAATGTATCTCCTAAATTTATGTCCTTTTGTCTGTAGCTGGTAAATTAAGTTTCCAGTTTTCTTTCCTAAGCTTGAAACCTCTGAAATAAGTATTTATCTTTCATATGTTCAAAGTCAAGAATGTTATTGGTATTCACAGGTCCACAGGCATCAAGAAATTTCCTGTGCTTTTCATTTTACAAATTTAGCTGTTTCTACTCAATAGCTGTCCAAATGGATAGTGGCCTGAATTGAGTTTTGCTATGTAACTGTTGAAATATATCCTCCTAATAGAATCAGGGCATAATCCACCAGAAATCAGACAATATTACTGGCATTGTTCAGAAACTTTTTCTTCATTTCCTGTCATACCACCACTGAATGCAATATTGTTTTGGGTTGCTGAAGGCAAATATGTTTCTACATTTGCTGATTGCTTTAAGTGCTCCAACACTGCTCTGCTAGATTGTTGATAAAGCATTTTCTTGGAGTTATTTAAACTGTGAATGTACATTTAAGCTATCAATAGGAGAAAGAGAAGTTACATATCTGTAAAAAATCTTTGAGATTTTGACTCAAAAATACAAGTTTTCTGGTTGCTTTTCTCTTTCAAAACTCTTTGCTGTTTCTAGATGTGCATTCCTTTAGATGAACAGGAATAGGAGTTCTGTTACCTCATCTGGATGCTGGGCATGAGCAACTGTAGTATCCTATGTGAGGAGGAAAAGAAAAAGAAGGCTGTCTGCAAGTAGCAAAATGGAAGCGCTAGCCTCATGTTAGTGTATATGTGGTCATTTCAAAACTACTTATTTATTTAAATACTGCTCTTATTGCTGATAAGCCTCAACATTTTTTGTCTTTTATCTTCAAGCATAATATGAGAACATAATTTTGAGAAAGGGTTGTGCATGCTGAGTTATGAAGATGCACTTGTTGCACTTGAACAGTCCGCATAAGCATTACGATTGACTAACCTGATTGCCTTCTATGTTGGAAGGATTGGTTACATGTGTCAATGTAATATAACTCAACTTAAACACGACTTTTAACATCATTTTCAATTGTATTTTTATTTATAAGCTGAGATGAATGTGTTGGATGAATGGGTTGGTAGATGGATTGAAAAATGAGCAGGCAGTTGAACTCTGAAGATAGTAAATAATGGCTCAGCTCCCAGATGACATCCAGTCAATACTGGTGCCTTTCTTATTCAGTTATTTTCATCAATGATGAAAATATTTCAAGATAATGAGATAGAATGGACCCTCAGCAAATTTTCACATGAGGCAAAATTGGGAAGGGAAGGTTAAATTACACTGGATGGAAAAACATTGAGAAACAGAAGAGCTGGACCAATAGAAACCTAATAAGTTTAGAAGGAGAAGTGAAAAAGCCCAGCACTTCAGAAAAAAACAGCCAAGTGCATCAGTACAGTCTGGAAACTAACTGACTTGGTTGCAGCTCTGTTGAAAGGAGAGGTTATACTGGCTTGCAAGTTGAGTATGCATGGAATACTGTCACCACCAATAAGGCGTACTGGGCTACCTTGGAAAAAATGTGGAGAATACATCAAAGGAAGTTATTGTTCCTTTGTACTTCACATATATTTTGTTTATTTCTATCTGTCAGCTCAGGAAGGATGTTGGAAAACTGGAAAAAATCCAAAAGAGGGCTAACAAGAATATAACATGGTTAGAGACCTGAAGCACAGGATCTTCAATTAGAGATTGCTTAGCCCAGTGAAAGAAAGGCTAAAGAGACCCTTAATAGCAGTCAGTGCAATTTGAAGGTACACTACAAGGGTGATGAACCTAACTCTCTTACTACCAGCACTTGGAATATTAAAAGGTGAAAGACCCAAGTTTCAAATTCGGTATCAACATTAGAAAAAGCACTTCACTAGGAGGGTTATATAGCAGTGTTCACTTTATGAAGTTGACTGATGGAATCTCCATCCTTGGGGTTTTTCAGACTTGTCTTTAAAAAGCCAAAGTTGACTCAATCTAGTACTGGCTGGGGTCCTACTCTGAGTGAGATGTCCAGTTAGGTGACCAATAGGCATCCCTTGCAATCAACATTTCTATGATTCTGTGCTTTGTTCTACTGGATAATTGCATATTTCAATTCTCCTTGTACTCTATATTGGGTGAAAAAACACAGTCAAGGTCTGTGTCCACTATGTTTATCACATATGTAGACATAGTAGTATAGGAATTCAATGATTAATTAAATATTTCCATTTCTTCCCATGATCATTGGAAGATTTACGTATTGAGAGAATAAAAGCTTTTACGTCATAATCCCTAAACAGTAGCAAGAAACATGTATTGTTATCTTCATTCCTCAGGATTCCTAACAATGTTTGTATAAATTAAAAACTGTTAATAGCAGAACACTGTAATTGATTAGCTTCTGTATGTTTACAGCTCTCTTTAATTGCTTAAAAATGCCATTTGTCAGCTTCATGTTCTATTGACAATGTTATTGATTTATCCGATTTGGGCTTTGTCTTGTCTCTCGTACATAAAACTCACATATGCAGTTCAAATGGGAAATGACTCTATTGATTTCCTTAACTTGAGCCCAAATGCTAAAGATTTTTGGATAAGCTTTCTCATTATTTAAGCCAAAATCAATAGGAGAGAGCATCTTTTAATGAAAGAGCAGTTTGAGCAACGTACTTCAGAAATGGGGTCCTGTTCATCCTTTGCTTTACAAATCGATCTCTTTGGTTCCCTAAGTGAGGTCCAATTGGTTGACATTGTGGTTTGTCTTTGTGTGTAAACTTGCAGCTTCAGAGAGGAGAAGATGAGCTACACAGACATCAGAAGAAAACACTTTCTCTGCAACAGGAGAAGGATGATCATCTTATTGAGGTACCACACTGCATGTTGTGTGTTCTGTAAAATTCTTGCTTCTTATGGCCGTTTTAAAACTACATAATTTAGGGGGAAAAGAAGATGTTTTTCAGCCCGGTCTCTTTGTTTTTTATTATTCCTTTGTGTATTGTTATTATACTATTTAAAAATATTACATACTTAAGTGATACAAGTAGTTAATTTGGAACTGTCACCTTTTATGATTTTTCTGAGTAAAATACTATCACAGACTACAATCTGATCACATTGCTTTGTTAACCTGTTAATTTGTTCTGGTTTTATTTCAGCTTCATCCTCAAGAAATTAGACTTAGCAACTCCAGAATAAGCTGTGTAAAGTGAAATCTGAGATAAAAAACGAAGAGCTGATGTTGAAGAGCTACAGAATGAACTGGGTATACCCAGCTAGTTATATGGGCAGGCCAAATGTTCAGGTACTGTACTAAGATATCATTAACTGACCTGAACTACATAAATTAAGGTGATTATGCCTTCACTTAATTAACTGAGAATGACCTATTGATGTATAGGCAGAGCAAGATAGAGACTACATGCTGCACTGTACTAAATTTATAGGTTTTCAATTAGTTCTGTTATTGACTGAGACTACTTAGAAAAGGAGTTTACTTTTATGTTTTGTAGCAGGTTTTTAATTTAGGAAGTTATTTGAAAATGTTCAGTTTGTATTTCTTGAATGATTCAAAAAATGATCCAGTGAAAATTATTTATTCAACTATACTTCTGGCTGACTAACACCTATAAAATATTTGTCTTTGAAACTCTTGTTATGGCTTATTATAAGTATTGATTAATAATGTCCAAAATATTAATACTCTCCAAATTTAAATAATAATAGTTTTAGAAATAGTACGGCCAGATTATTTGTTTAAAAGAATATTTTAAATGTATGCAAGGAAAATCTCCACAAAAATTGGGACACTTTATTTATAAATAGAAATAGAGATTTTCTTTCAAAAATTGTACATTGACTGTGATTTTTTGTTAAGCTCCATACAACACCTGATAGCAATTTACTAAATGTATTAAATAATCTCAGTAATATATTTACAGATTTTGTTCAGAGGAAAATATGAGTTTGTCTAATGTAGGGAATTTTGTTATGCAGAATGATGGAGTCAGTTAGAATTTAGTTACAAATCAACTTCCACTCTAGACATGATTTCAAAAAATCATGCAATTAGAAACCAAACAGGAAAAAATATAGCTGCTAATTAGTAATACTACTGCAAATGTTGGAGAAAAGTAATAATTTTAAAAACATTAGCATGTAATAGTAGTAGGACTGTTACATCAGACTGATGATTCTTCTGTAATGCTTCTAAGAGATACATTTTGAAGATAAAGAAAATAATAAAACATCTTATAGTAAGCTTATTGCTGTACCAAGTAAAACAAACAATCCTGTACAATCCTGTATACTTAGCCAAAAAGACCCTGACTACCCATGTTTTAGTCCCTGTACACAGTTTTCTTTAGCTGATTCTTAAGTGTAAGTTTTTGGGGTAATGTACTTTCTTTACAGACACCAGTTGTTCAAGGTACATATCTATGACCAAAGTTAATGTAAATTCTGCATTTTTTCAAATAATGGTACACTAAAATGTTGCTGTCTTTATTGGTGCAGTTCTCTTCAAGCTTAAAAAAAGTAAACATTGTCTATACATAGATTATAGTATGTAATTGGTGGGTTTTTTAAGATTTATGGTTAAACCTGCTTTAAAATCACTTTACTGAAATATCTCCTGATGTTTTCCCAGTCTATATTGAAGACTTGAGTACATATGCAGCTCCTACTCTTCCTTCAAAAGCCTTTGGTATGTACTGGTCATATATGGAACACAAAATGCATAATGGAAAATTGATCCAGGTCCTTGACTTCACTATGTTTACATTATAGTGGCAGCCCCAACGTCTGGTGTTCGGCTTCTGTCTAGCTGCTTTGACTGTCACTGACCAACCAAGCCAAGTTGCTGTTTTGTCCTCCTTATTAACATGTGTATTAGCACATGCAACTTGTTACTCTGCTATATATATGAAATCATTTTCGTAATTTCTATGTTGACTTGTTTACTAGTTCATTTATTGTGTTATTAGTAAAAGGCTTATGAGTTCTCCAGTCGCCTAACGCCTGTCTGTGCATCAGTGTCTTATCTGTGTTCTCTACCAGTTAATTTATTTAGCTTCTTGTACCTCAGATCTTCCCCTCTTAGCCCATCTCTCTGTATTTATCCTCCCCCCGTTAACATTTGCCCAGGCCTTTGCCTTTTTTTCTCTATCCAAGCTGTCATTGACATTTCTAATTATCTGATTCACTTTTTAAGACTCATGTCTACCATTTAGATCTCTTTCAATTAGGAGGTCTTATTCTGGGGATTCTTCATACACAGGATGATCAGAAATGACACTTTTCTTCTATGCAATTTTTCTGTCTCTTTTCACTGATTTGAAACAGTTCATTCATCAGCATGTCCTGGGGTGCACCCAGCACAGCATCGCCAGCTGGGCAAGGAAGGAAGGAGATTGTCCCACTCTGCTCTGCACTGGTGCAGTCTCACCTTGGGTCCTGTGTGCAGTTTTGGTCATCACAATATAAGGAAGATCTTAAACTATTAGAGAGCATCCAGAGGAGGGCCACAAAGAGGGTGAAGAGTCTTGTGGAGAACCTGTATGAGGAGCAGCTGAGGTCATTTGGTCTGTTCACCCTGGAGAAGCAGAGACTGAGGGGAGACCTCATTGCAGCCTGCAACTTCCTCGTGAGGGGAAGAGGAGGAACAGACACTGCTCTCTTCTCTGTGGTGACCAGTGACAGCACCAAAGGGAATGGCCTGAAGTTGTGTCAGAGGAGGTTTAGGCTGGATATTAAAAAAAGGTTTTTCATGCAGAGGGTGTTTGGGCACTGGAACAGGCTCCCAGAGAAGTGGTCACAGCACCAAGCCTGACAGAGTTCAAGAAGTGTTTGGACAATGCTGTCAGGCACATGGTGTGACTCTTGGGGGTGGTGCTGTGCAGGGCCAGGAGTTGGACTCGATGATCCTTGTGAATCACTTCCAACTCAGCACAGTCTGTGATTCTGTGATTCTGTGTTCCTGTGATCTCAGCCATCTTGATTGTTTTCTCTGGCATCACAAACTCTTATCCACCTACTCACAGCCTTAAGTTATCCTGTTTGATTCCTTAACTGCTTTTCCCAGTTGCCTGAGGAATCTCTATAAATGCTCGTGACTCTCATCTGTTTTCTCCCTTACTACCATAATCTAACAGAGCAAACATTTCCAACTAAAGTAGTAGACCATTTACCTCCTCCATCATTTTGGCCATGCCACTTTTTATTCTTCTCATGTCTCATGAAATTAAATTTTTTTCATCAACTCTCATGGGTTTTACTAATTTCTAACACTTGTCATTTGCTATGTCACATATTTCAAATTCCTCTTTTTTCTGTGATGTGAACTGTCTTTTTCTGCTCCTTCATTGGCTGTCTTTATACTTTCTTCCATTGCAATCCTGAAACATGCTGTATTCTTCTTGGATTCATATTTTTCTTAAACTTGTTCCTCTTAGTCCACTTTATGGTGTTCTTTAAATAAATTGACCAGCCAGTGACTGTTAAATTTTGCATCAGTGGAACAAAGCTGATGAATGACTCTTTCCTCTTCTTCTTGTCTCCCTGACAAGAATCCAGATCTTTGCACAGTGTGTAACAATCAAGCTTTACAGCTTGCATATTCATGTTGTCATATTTTAATTGCAGTGTTCAGTTCTCTCCTCTTCCTATTTATCACATTCATTTACGATTAACTTCAAATGGTGTTACAGATTAATTAGGTCAGGAATCATGCCTTCTTTTGTGATTTTTTTTACTGGTCCAGCATGAAATGCTGCACTGTTATTTATAAGTTATAAAGGTAGTAGGGTCTGCTGCCTGTAGGGGTTCTTATGCTATTTGTTCTTCCCCAACTGATTCTCAGGAATTGTTCCTGTTTTCCAATAGGCAGCAGACATGTTTAAATCACGGCTGCTGAGTGATCCATGATCACTGGCCTCAGTGACAAAGAGTAGTTCCTGGCACATTTAATTTACTGGCATGAATGCGGTCTCTCTTGATCCTAATTGCCTTTTAATTGCTACCTTTGCACAAAAATAGTAGTTCCTCTAATAATTGCAATAATTTAGGTGGAGAGAAGATGAAATGGAATTTGTAGTGTTATTTTCATAAACTGAGAATAAGTCCAACCATAAGTCATCTTAAATGACTAAGGTTCGATCTGTGTAGCACATGTAGAATGTATTTTTCAGAGAATAATACATCATTATTTCTGCCTAGGTATTTGCATGCCTGTCATAAATGGACAACTGATGCTAAAATGTCTTTTCTAGCACAGTTTTGACATGTGAGCTAAAGTAAGCAGAATTCTGTAGCTCTCCTTGAAGGATATTTAAGCATCACAAGCAGTTGTGGGTATAGGTATTCATACTAAATTATAAACATATTATTTACTCATTCAACAAAGCTCTCAGAGCTGTATCACCCTGCTGCCTGGGTTGTAGTTCTGACTGTAGATTTCTCAAGGAGGCACACTAAAGAAACTCAACTTTGTGGGTTACAGCTCACTGCATCTGTTGTCTGCTCTGGAATGTTTGTCTCAGGTTGGTAAGAGATAAGGAAATATGAGAAAGAAAAAATGTGTCAAAGGAAATTATTTGTGTCTTTTACTTTAATACTCTTTTCTTCAGTTCTCTGCCCTAATATCTTACTTTCTCTCCATAGACAGATGTGTTGCCATGTATATTGCCCTTTTGTCACCACATTTCTCTCTTTCTGAGAACCTTTCTCTGTGACTTAGGGTAGGTACTCTTCAGCCCAGAGTTTGATTTCGCAACAAAGTTATTGGCAATACACCCAGGGCTTTATCATCTTCTTCCTAGCCTCCCTTCGGAACAGTTGCTTCATCTCTGAGATGCCTAAGGTGTCAGTTCATGCACTTCTACACAACAAGCTCTGTATTTCTCTATTCCTGTTTTCTTTACAGTGTTCTTTTATAATCAATGTATTTTTCAAGCATTTTTCTTAAACGAGGTAAAGCAGGTAGAGTTGGACCTTAGCCCTAATGGATCTGTAGGATTTCTTCTTTGCTGCAAAGGTTTGTCCTCAAATATGCTACAAATACTCCCCTAAAATTCTCCAAAAAGAAACCAGATGAGATAAACTGAAATACATCTACTTAGTGAAGAGCTGAGGAAAATTTCACACTTAATAGGAATTCTCAATTTGCATTTCACTGATGGGTTTTTTCTACTGACTAGCTGTTGAATGCTGCTATCTCATATCAGATTTTACATGAATAGCATTCTTAGAATGCTTGTCCATCTATATATTCACACTCTGTGAGTTTGCACTGCAAGTATGTTAAAAGAACCCGGTGGTTCTAACCTTTTAAACTAGATAAAATACTAAAAGATAATGACTAGCACACAGCTTTTCCTTAGCAATTCAGAAGTGTTTAGAAAATAGATTTTGAAAAGTGAAGGGAGAGAAGTGTGGGTAGAGAATTTATAAATAAGCAACAATTGAAAATCTATAACAAGTATCCTCTCTCAAGTGCAACCTCTTTGCAGGTAGGCTCACATGGCGCATTTTTCTTAACAGTACTTTTCCTTTGTAGTGAAAGTTACCTGGAAATTAATATTGAAATCTTCTTAGAAGAGCAGAACCATAGAACAGCTCCAAGAAATGCATTCTTTGAATGTCCTGTCCTAGACAAGTAATTGATGAAACTGAATATGCAGTTCCAGGTTGCCACTCTGCCAGTCTCAATAATACTGGCAGCCTTCACTGAAATTACTACAGTTAGCATTCTGGCAGGCTTTTCTGGCTGCAAATCATCATGTTTTCTCTTTAGTTGGACAATATGTACATAGACATGTCTGTGACATTTGATTTTTAATAATCATAACTGAAATAATTATCTTGTGCTAGCTTACTCATAATTTCATGTTTCTTCCCCATAGCTTTTCCATAATAGTGAAAAGTTATGGGAGAGAAGGATCATTATTTTAATTTTAGTTATATAAACTTCCTAAAATGTGTGTGTTTTTCAATGTAATGACATGTTTCTGTACAAATCAAGGTATTACTAATACTTAAGGGATGTATCAACTTTTAAAATTAGTATAAATGTTTTATATGTTGCTATATATATATTATATACAGCTACAAAGCTAACATTTCTACAACTTTTTTTGACTCCTTTTTTGTAAGTATTCAGAAGAATACAAACACTTATATAGTTTGTCAGATTGTATCATCTACTGATAAAATATCATCCTACAAAAAATGCCATGCAGTATATTTACAAGAAAATTAATATACTGCAAAAAGGCCCACCTCTGTGCATGTATTTACATTAATTTTGAGTCTTTCCCAGACAAAGCTATTTCCAGTGTTTTCACTAGCATTCTTCATCAATTTACTTGGGTAACACCTAAATTTTACCTTAATTGATAAAATGACTGTACAGACATCAGATGGATGGAAGGTGAGATGGGTATCTTAACCAATGCTTGAATCAAAATATTAAGACAAAGTTTTGTGTTGTCTTGAAAAGTTGTGAAAATACTACTGGAATTTACTGGGTTTGGTTGGGTTGAAGTTAATTGTCTTTATAGCAATCTATATATGATGCTGTGTTTTATGTTGGTGACCAAAACAGAGCTGACAACACACCAAGATTTTAGCTGTTGCTGAACAGTGCTTCCACAAGGTGTTCTGTGTTTCTCACTCTGGCTCTGCAAGGAGCAGGCTGTGGGTGTGGGCAAAAAGTTGGGAGGGGAGACAGCCAGGACATTAATTTTTTAAGACAGCTCTAGGTAGCTACAAGCCATGATCTGTTTTCACTAGGGGAAAATGGAAGAAGAAAAACAGAACCTGCTTCCTAGCTCTGCAGGAACAGCAAACAAATTAAGAATGATGGAATGAAATACTTCTCCTTAAAAGACAAGTAGACACTGACTAGTTTCAGTGTATTTTCAAGTTTTAAGTTTGACAAAAATCTAGCGTGGAAATGAATGGAAGAATTCAGAGAGCAATTCTAGATTTTTGTTCATTGAGATTAAAGGTGAGTCCAGCTTGTAGTGTATTTCTGATGATGAGAGAAGACATAGAAAATGCAAACAGCAGGACAAAGGCTGATCGTAATAATTGTAAATAACATGGGGTTGAAAAGAATTTCTTGTGTAGATAGAAAATAAGTGTCCTTAGATTTACTGGCAATGGGAGAAATTACTTAGTTAATGAGAGATAAAGAAGAAAGTGAAGTAGTAAAAGAAGAAAATGAAGATTACTAATATTTTATTCCTCATTTCCTACAAAATTTAGTCATACATGATCACACTTCCAATCTGTCTTCTAGAGATTTCAAAATAAAAACTAAAATCCAAACCTCAAAGACAATTTTGTAAGTTTTGTGAAAAATAGCAGCAACATAGTGGAAACTCACAATACCACTCCATTTGAATGGTAGGGGCTGGGTTGTCTTACAGAAAGCTAATCAAATTAAACACAGCACCTGGTGAGGCTCAGAGGGGCAATGTGAAAGGCAGAGAAAGAAGCCTTTGCAACCTAATGGAGCACACTAAACTGGCCTCTCTGTATACCATCAGAGGAGAACATTTAGCCTATTGCCCTTGATGTAACATCTACCAGTAGCATAGAAATAGAATAGTTAGGGTTGGAAGGGACTTTAAAGATCACCTTGGTACTGGGTAAGAACAATTGTGGTTCAGAAGAGAGAAAAGAATATAAAGAAACATATGTACAGCTTTCTGGCTGAACCCTGGGCTTTTTCACTTCAGTGTATTCTGCAGTTGTACAAAATCCTATTTCTAACTACCTGGTATGTGGGCAAACTCTCTGTCGTGAGCCTGTACATTTGAATGGTAACAAACTCCGAACTGGACTAACAGATGAGTAGGATAAGAGGTGTGACTGCCAGTGATGAGAGAGAGAGAATGAGTTTGAGACAACATGGTCTGAAGGAACCCTGGGTCTGCCTGTCAAAAAGGGGATAGACCAGGATCTGGGAACCCCATTTTGATTATCACAGGCCTGATGTTGGATAGCCTGTAATGTGTGTGTGTGTGTCTGCATGCAAGACTGCTACCAGGCTTCAGTCAGACAAGCTGATGTGTAGGGAGAGAGGTCAGAGTGCCAACCTCCAGTGTAGGACCACAAGTCAGAGCTGAGAGTCAAGGGGCTGAGCAACTGAAGGAGACCAGGATCTAGGGGCCAGCTAAGGGGCAATCCTGTTATGTCTGTGTGTCAAACTTCAGTCCTGGTCAGATGGAGAGAAAATTGGACTCCCTGTGCTGTTCACAATTACATAAAAGCTGTTTGTGTTGATGTGGGCCACAGTATGGGCCACATCACTTCTCACTGCAATCTGTGCTTGGCCACGTGTGTATTGTTTGCCCTGTATCTGTGTTTGTGTGTGTGTGTTTGTGTGCCTGAGCACCTCCTGGCAACACACAGCTTACCAAAATCCTGCTGGCTGGACATGGAGATGTGGAGCACTGGGAGCCTTGTTTCTGTGGGGATGGAAAAGGAGAAGTTCTGAAGCCCATCAGTGTCACCTCCCTCTAACTACACTGTTGCACAGCTTGGGCAGCAGCTGCTGCCTGGCTCACCCTCAAACACAGGGTTGTAACAGACTGGACCTTGCTGTCGTCCAGCTCACTGAGTCAAAGAGATAAAGTACCTGATGAATGATAAAACTTTGTAGTAGGTTAGGACATACTTCTGTGTCTGCTTCGGGTGGTTGTTTGTTTAGGGATTTTTTGTGTTTTGGTTTTTGTATGTCGTTGTTTGTCATTTTTTTTTTAAACCAGAATGATAGTATCACGTCTGAACAATACAAAGTATTTAACTGGTATTTCATGAGTTGTATTAGAATCACAGGGTCTTTTGAATGAATGCAGCTTTTCTCTTTTTGTTACTTTTATTGTATTTGGAGAAGTGACAGGGACAATACCTACGTATCAGTAAAGATTTTTTTTTAGTATAAATATTCTGAATTTTTTTATTATTACTTTCTGCATTTCACATTGTAAACTTAAATAAGCTAATATTTAAACTTCAGCTATGTTTAAAACTATGTATGCCTTGGAACTTTTTAGCAAGATAGATTGCTACCATCTTTGGACTTCTACTGACTTCAGAAGTCAATATTTCTGTTTGAGATTTTACAGAGGTTTTTGAATGCTTATTTAGAACAAGTTAATGTAATTTTCTCATGAAAGGTACTGCAAATGTTGCTAATTGATGTGCCATTTATTAGGCTCTTAATTCTTTTTTAGAAGTGGTCATGGTATTCACAAATTCTTCTTTTGCTCAGTTGTGGTTTTTAACATCCTAAATGATTTGAGATAAAGCAATCAAAACTGTAAAATCAGGCTTTGTTAGACAACTCCATTAAGAATAAGCTCTCTTCATGAGAAAATTATATTGAAGCTTATTTAATTTGAGCAGTGTGAAGAGTTGAGAAATGTACATTTTAATCCACAAAATGTAATATAATTTAAAGATTAAGTTTCAGAAGTGTGTTATAACTATAATGCATTGTTTTGTTAGAACTTGTTTTCAGAAGATTTTAATTTGAAAAGCATCAACATTTCTTAAACTGGGATGCACAAAACTAGTCTCTCAAGTGTATTTAAGATACACACGGCTTGATTTTGAAAAATAATTAATGCTTAAATCTTCAGATTGTGTATCAATTATTTTTGAAGATAAATTACCCATTTGAAGCTAGTAGCTAAGGAGTGTTTAGATGCTATGCTGGATCCCTCAGTATGTCAGCATCTTCTGAGGACAGACTCTGGAGACAAATACAATTGTAGCTATAACCCATTTGCAGAGCATATTCTTCCCCAGAAAACTTCTTAGAGTTCCTACACAGACATCACACATTTTCTAAAGGTGAGAGCAAAATTAATATTGCAAATAGCAAACAAAAAGTTGTTGCAAAAGCCATATATATATATATATATATATAGATTATAGATATAGATATAGATATATATGGAGAAAGAGAGGCTTGGTTCATCAGATGGCAAAGAAAAACTTAAAAATAGCTTTTTTTAACTTGGTGAATTTAACCAATGTTATCTGAACACATTTACATACCATATGTGTGGACTGGCTGGGGTGGTTGTCTCTGAAATTTTATTTTACAACCAGAATGCACTTCGTGCTCCTTGCATTCTTTGTCACTTCTAATATATTTGGCAATTCTTGAAATATTTGATGCTTCAAATACGACCTGTCATTTCAACAGATGGACAGATTGAATCTGTCAGACTGGTGGAATTTGCAGTAAATTCGCTGCAGCACAAGTAAAACCATGAGAAATTTTATTGTCTTAAATAGGTGAATGTAAGTCATTGCTTTTCATCAAAATACTATCTGGCATTTAAGTACAAAAGAAGAAATTTACTTGTAAACAGTCTGCATAGCAGATTCAGTTAGAATATTTACATTACTATAAATTGATTTTTAAGTATAAAAATGAGAGCAGAAGTATTTTCAATCAAAATTGAACACTTTAAAAATATTTGGCTGTAAATATGGTCCTGTGAAAAATATGTTGAGTAGTGTGCTCCAGAGAAAAATAAAGTTTTTAGGAAGTCAAAAAAACCAATTTTTTTCTTGATTCCACTTATTTTGAAAATAGAATGCTGACTATTTCTAATCAGGCTAATCACAGACCCTTACAACAGAATCTGTTACACAAAAGGGAAACATACCGGTGTGTTCAATAAAGGTTTAGCAATTTGTCAAACAACATTTTAGGTATATTATCATCCTTTTTTGTCACTGTCTTATCTAAAACATGCTAACCACATATTTTTTACAATAAAATAGAATAAAATATGACTGATTTTTTCTGAGCTATATTACAGTAAGTGATTGTTTTATGTAGCTAGACATTTCTTTCTTCTTGGTACTGAATATTTTTGTGCTTTGTAGCTTGCCACTGTTTGACTGAGGACATTTTCCTTGTGAGGGCAAACATATTTCAGTACCTATTTTGCTATGTTTAACCTAATAGTTAACTCTGTTATTATGCCTGTATGAACACTAGCACTGTAACAAAAATAATTTTAATAGTCCTGTGAAGCAGACCACATAAACCAAGAACGCTTATTTTCATCGAAGGCCTGTGCTAATTTTTTATTAAGAGATACATTAAATATTGATACATCCAACCTCTGATTGAACCTTCAGAATTGTCACATATAGGGGTGGCTGAAGATTTATTACGCAATATAAAATTAGGCGTATACAGTAAGCTTCATTATAAATGACCTTTGCAGACTGGAGATTTTCACATAGTAGGTTCTTTTTTTGCACAGCAGTAAAGGGATTCAAAAAAGCAAGTATAACATAGAAGTTGGAAATCCTAAAATGAAAAATATTCTCAAAGAAAATCCAAAATTGTTTCCTAATGAGAAAACATAGTCTAGAAAATCTGCCTTCCAGTGCTGGAAAATCAAACTATGGTAGATGATAGGCAAACATATTTTGGCAACACTTTTTTGACATGCTACAAGTAGGAATACTACAAAATAATGAGATAATAACTCTTAGCAACATAGATATTTATAATATATCAAGAAATGCTTGTAAGGTTTATTAAAAAGCTCACTACAAAAAGATTTCTCTTGTGTATCTAATGTATAAGTTAATGGAATACTTGGTATATAAGTATTAAGTAGTAAGGAATGATATATAATGACAGAAAGGTTAACTTCTTTGTAGCATGTTTAGAACATTACTTATTCTTATCTTTGTCTTTTCTGTTGATTTAAATACGCAGCTGAAAGACCAAAAGATAATTGTTCATCAGCACAGACAGCCTTCAGTAGACAATCAGAATGTGCCTACAGCTAAAGAAGCTCACTGGTTTGATGCCTTTGTCACTTTTAAATTTGATTTCACAGAAGTTGAGAGGAAGGTGCATCAAAGCTTTTGTACAGCTCAGCCACAGAACAGGAGTGACAAAAGATCTCAAAACTTTCAGAAGCAACATGCAAAGTGTTTTGAAAAAGATGCTCGATGTGAAGGCTAAATAAATTTTGATTTTATTTATTTTTGAATTTGCATTAATTACACTGGAGTATATTTAGATGTGTTGGGACAAAACCTCTAAGTGAAATCACAACTTTGTTTTCCTGATCAATTCACTGTAAAAACTTCGTATTACTTTTATGACTTAATGCCTAGAATTATAAAGGGAGAAATGGCATTGTGTAGCTCATGTTTATACTGAGTAAAATTAATCGACTTGGCTGTAGACTTTGTTTACTTTGGAAGCATAGAAAATGTGGCAGTATGTGAGAATGGAATGTTTCTCTCTATTTAAAATCAACTTGTTTTTAAAAAGATCTACAAAGTTACCAGACTTTTATTACAATATATTAGAATCATTTATTTATACCAGAGTACAAAAAATTGAAAATACAATTAAAACAGTCAAACTGAGACTATTTTATGAAATAGAGTTGGTATAGGTTCCTTTCCTTCTGTAAATGGAGTTGGTAATGCCTTTGCAGTAAGTAATGAATAAGTGATGTGTCACTGGAATTGTGAACAGTGCTCTTTACAGTCTTGAACAAGCTCCTGCCCAAGACTTCCACCATATCATAAGACAGTGGCAGATTTTCTAAATAATGAGTAATATAATGCCCTACTGCTACCTATCGTACATTTGGTTAAGGCAAAAAAGCTTCACAAGAAAGGTGTAATTTTTAAAAATTTCATAAAAATAAAAAACCTGCAACTACTTGTTGCATTCTGTCAACTGGATAGATGGATAATTTTCTAAACACTACAGAAAAGACCTAATAATTTCTAATTAGGTACCAATATCAAGAGAAACTAGAAAATTAGGAAAAAATACAGTTTTAATAAATAAAATCTATAGAGAGTAGGATCATTAAATAGATGGACATTTGTCTTCAGTACTGTAGTATGCACAGACTGCAGCATCCAAGCTTACCAACTCCTGGGTAATTGCTTCAGTGAGGAAACCGGTAAAAGGAGTTCACCTGAGTGCATACCTCTTCAGGGTGATTCTTAACTTAGATTGGTTTTGTCTGCATACAGTGTGTATGCAGTATAACCTAGATCGTAATATCTCTGAATTTTCAATTGCTGTAAAGAATGAAAATTGTGTAAAGTATGCATTCATTAACTTTAGTTTTCAGCTGGTCACTTCAAAACTTAATTTTTTTTTAATAGCTGATGCAAAAGTTCTGGGTTTGGTTGGTTTGTTTTCAGGTTTTGTTTGTTTGTTTTTTTAACATATTTGGAACATTTCTACAGTGTTACAATATGAGAGCTGCAGCTTCTGATAAGCATCTGGAGCAACCCACTTGTCTTCTGGATGGGGTCTAGATAGACATTTACAGAAACTGAATGGCTTAACTGAATCATGGTTCTACCACTGTCAATGCTACCACTGTCAATGGCAGCACTTTCAATGGTATCCCCGACTTAATGTTTTATTTGGAACAGAGCAGTCATTTATTTTAAGTTCCTTCTAAATGTGCTGCTGTATTAACAAGAAGTGGTAACGCCTCTTGGATATATGAGGAGCATCCGCTGTTTTGTTTCTGTCAGGCAAATCTGTTTTACTTTATGGTCACTCGAGGTTTTAAGTGACACCAAAACATTATTTTCCATTGTAAGATACACAACAGATCAGGTTAAAAGAAGAAATAAGAGATGCCAGCTGAGTCAACCGTCTGCCTTATAAGTGAGAGTTTAGTGTCATGAATTGCTCTTTCATGACAACATGCCAAGTGGTGTTTTTTCTTCTGATTTTTTTGGTTTTCTGTATAGTCTGAGTAGTGGCAGCCAAGGAGAGTGCTAGGAAACAGTCCTTTCAAAACGTGATGCAAGAATCACAGAATGGGTAAGGTTGGAAGGGACCACAGTGGTTTATCTGGTCCATCCTCCCTGCTCAAGCAAGGTCAAACCAGAGCACACGACACAAGACTGTGTCCAGATGGCTCTTGAATATCTCCACTGAGGGAGACTCCACACTCTCTCTGGACAATTTGTTCCCATGCACGGTCACCTGCACAGTAAAGATGTTCTTCCTCATATTCTGATGAAACTTCTGTGCCTCAGTTTCTTCCATTGCCTGTCCTATTGCTTGGAATCACTGAGCAGAGTTTGGCTCCATCTTCTTGGCACCCCCACATTAGGTACTTACAGACATCTCAGTCGTCTCCTCTTCTCCTCTCGATTGTTTAGTACATTTGATAGCTGTATGAAATGTACATGTAATATCCTACAGGTATAATTTAAGATACATTACTGCACATGCAGGAGTCTGAATGGTGCACAACTTGTGAATTATTATTTTCTGCATCTCAAAGACTGATGATTGTCTTCTAGTGTTGCAGAACTTTGTAATTTGGCTATGAAATATGAATTTGCTGGTAAAGGAATTAATATCTTGTGATATAGTCACTCATGGGAGACTTTTCTGTTCTTGTCTTGAAATAGAAAGTTTTGATTCTGTCCTTATTTTTCTTTTGGTTTTTATTCCTCTTATGTACCTGTATAATAAATGGAGAAGCAAAGACAGAGCCACTGTAGGGATCTGCACACAGGACAAAAGTTCCCTATTAATGTGTGGGGAGAAAATGACCCCATCTCTACAATGGAACTGAGAGGTCATTGCCAAGCTCTAGGTGACAGTCTTAATACAAATGTAGTCACAGATCTATGTTCATATACATTTCTCAGCAGTGTCTCATCTTCCTACCAAGACAAAATGGCATACCCTCGTCCTTACATGAGTAGAAAACAAAGCAAATAATTTTGAGGGTATTAGGACTGCAAAGCATGTTACCAACTTCACTTGCTCCGTGATGGACCCAAGAGATTGTCAGTCAAGGCCAAGAAATGAATAGAAATATTTTTGCTTTTCTGTATCCTCATCAAGAAGCAGATGACAGCTATAATTCCTAGCCTTTTTATATTCTTTCTCCTCTTTTTTTTTTATCCATGCCCCTACTCATTTAAAACCTTTCATCATAAATGTTATGGCTATTACACACTGCAGACAAAATGGATGTTTGTGAAGAATGATATCAGAAATGCCCATACCTCTTTAATACTACGTCTGTTCCTGGGCTTTTCAATTTACTCCTTTTGGGCACTTTGTTTTAGAAGGAAGACCAGAATGATGGAAGTCTGGCTCAGTTTCAGTCAGCTAATTTAGCAAGTAGGATGAACAGGAGCCTATAATTCCAAACTTTTCCTTTTTCTTTCAGATTTTTCCTTTCCTTGTGAAATGTTACAATTCTTTGGCAGAATTGCCACTAAGTTGCTTCAATGGCAGCTGTAATCCCTAGACACCAAGATTCTGGAAACAATGATTGTGGATTTGGGATATAGGGAGATTAAACTTCTTTTACTTTTTGTAGCTATTGCAGAATTCTTGAAAAAAGATGAGAGAACAGAATGGAAACTGCCTCACTGTGGCATCCCACAGTCTTTTTTTATTTTCTTAGAAAGTTATAGGGCAGACCACCATTTATTTCTCTCAGATGTGTTGATTTGGGCTGTTATATTCTTAAGAAGAGTGATTATTGTAACTTATAGAGATTTTAATTAGCTCTCCTCAGATATACTTCAACAGTTAATAATCTCTTGAAGAAGTCAATTCTGACTGATGAGTTTATATTTTGTAAAACCCTTGGGGTTTGTTGGTTTGGGTTTTTTTGTAAGAAAACAAATTTTGAATACACTGATTCACTCAGTAGAGGGGAAGGTGCTGCAGCAGGTGGCCCCAGACCCAGGCAGCAACAAGACTGAGCATATATTTGCAATAGGCACCTAAGCACACATACACACTGTGCATACACATGTAGAAGTGGCAGGCCACACGGATCAATGAACGCAGAAAACATTGCACTCACACAAACACAAACAGCACCAAATGCCTTATCATGTTTCTCTCTCTGGCCAGGATCAAAGACAATTAATGGCCAATATATACATATATGTACACACACACACACATATACATATATACATATATATATGTATATATAAACAGTGTGTGGATCCCTCCAGTAACAGGATCTTATACATTGCCTGTGCAATCAGGGTATGAGTGGAAATGTGCCCTATCTTTCAGTCTTGTACAACTGTTGTCTTTTTACAGAAGTTATAAAGGATATGTTAATTCCTTGCTCCTGCTAAACAAAAGGATATACAATGTGGAATATGGGTTCCTATAAGTTACAACACTTCTTTCAGTGCTGCACTTACTGTGTCGGTTAGGTTTGCTGTTTGCTGTTTACTTAATTTTAGAAAGAGGATCTGTCTGGGTCTGGACTTCAAAAGGAGTTGTTTTATCTGTTAGTCAAGTTAAGGATGTCTATTTTCTTGAGCTCTTTTGAAAAGTCCAGTCTGCAACTTGAGATTTCCAGGGACATATATTTTACATAGATCACCTCAGTGTTATTACTTCTGTGTTGATTTCTAATGGGATTACTAATAGTCCAAGTTTATGTATGGCCTTTGTATGATGAGGTTTCTTCCAATAGCTCTCTTTTCAGAAAGCATATCAGTCTCTGAGGATCGCACAAATTCTGTTAACACATCTTTGTCTCAGTAAATATTCAGAAATTGAATCTGTATTCTCATAGAGAATGGAGATTTGTAGAATGAGTTTCGTAATGAGACCTTTCCTAGTTCCTGGAAGAATCTGTTTTATGTGCTGTCTAACCACCCCAGCAAAATAGCCCCCACTCTTCTTAGAGCCAATACTCTATAAATCTATAATGTCTTATGCTCATCTTTGGTTGTCTCCAAGTATGATTACAATCAGTGTGCTTTCTCCCCTAGTGGCAGATCACTGTTTTCTACACTGTTGGGTTTCTCAGCTGTGATGGTGAAATCAGCTCAATGTTTACAAGAAATGCTCCTTCACTTACTGTGGCTTCCTAGAAAAATGATGTCACGAGTGTATGTAGTGAAATGGCAAGGTGGTTTGGACATATTTGTTGCATGTGGGCT
>NC_138781.1:128966489-129081489 GCF_965178545.1 Coloeus monedula
GTTTAGACTTCAGTTTTTATCCCAGATCCATTTGATTTTAATCTTGCAGACTAATTAAGACAGTGGCCATATTTTATTTAACATAATTCAGATAGACTAACATCTAGGATTTTTTGATGAAACTATCAAATAGTGATATATTCTGTAATAATAGTAAGATATAACAGGTGCACATCTCTAAATGTATTTAGAAAATACATTATTTTAATTGTACTAAAACAAATTGAAAGTGATATCAGGACAGTTTATTTCATATTGATTCAGTATTTGATTATTTTACCGTTTCAAGGTTGCTTTTTTTCCCCTAAGACAAAATAATGCATACATTAAAATTAAATTAAATCATTCTGCAAAATGGATGAATGCTAAAAAAACATAGGTTCTCATTTTCTTCAGGGACATTGAATAATGATACTTTCAGTCTTCATATTTATGAATTACGGTATAGTATACGCAGTGGCAGCATATGGGGGTTGAATCATTTTCTGCATAGCTGTGCCCTGACATTGCTGTCGACAACTATACATTGTAAAAAAAAAAATAGTATTCCAGTTCTTAAGGCTATTCTGAATATCTTTTCTATGTGTTTTTATTGAAAAGTGTATATTATGTGATTTTTTTTTCATAAGCCATGTAGGCTGAATGTGCATGAAGCACCATTTAGCTGAAATGTAGTTAGCATATCTTCTAAAATTTAGATTGAAGAAGGAAATATTTCATACGTAAAACCCAGCTAACAGGAACATCCATGCTCCTATGATCCTTCATATTCCAACAGAGGAAATACACGAGACATGGGCAAATATGTGTCTGTTCAATGTTTCACCAACTCAGGTTGGTGAAAATCATAAACATAATATATGCTCATTCCAGCCTGCCTAATATTCTTCTGAGCCTTTGTGAAGATGCCTGCTGTAAATTTTTCTGTCCCGTGAGGCCATGAGCTGAATTAATTTTGTGTTTGGCGCATTCTCACAAGCTACAAGTTGGCAGACACCAGATGGTGCTAGGGAGACAACTGTCAAAAATCTGTACAAACTTAAGTCAAACAGAAGTTGAAAATGTCTGGGGTTGTGCAGCTGAGTAGGTGCCTGCTGTTGGGTAGGCAGATCTTCCTTTTGCCATAACAATATCCTGGCAAGGATATCTTCTCAGGCTGTTTCTCTCCTCTCAATGCAACTTGCATGATTCCATTTTCAATTTCCCATTATTCTTTAGCTAAGTAAGTAAAAATAAAGAGAAAAGTAATAAGTGTATCACTACTGCTCATTATTTGTTTCCATCACATCTTTGTATTTTAAGCTCTAGCTAGGTGAGGTAGGATAAGCAAGTTGCTCTTGTGTAGGCCACATGGCATGTACAACAACATATACATGTAGAAATTGTTTTAAAAATTCTCTCACAAGATTTCAATATCAATGAATACATTACATTACTTTTATGACTGTGATGGGTAATGAAAAGATTGGTATTTCTTTTGAGGAAAAAAATTAAACAGGAAAAAATATAAAGAAGGAAAAAAGCCCTGCCACACTGGACATCTAGCTTTTCATAAGACTAATTTGAAACTGTCAAATTTGCAGTATTAGTACTCTGGAGTTTTGAGCATCTTACATGAGTCAGAAGAAGTTTCTCAGTAGCTTGCATCATAGTAGTTGTGCATTACATGCAGTCCAATAGTAGGGTACCCTCATTTCAAGAAAAATATTCCATATCACTTCTTGTAAAGCCATAATCCCTCTAAAATAAACATAACCTGAAAAGTAGCAGGGGATGATTGACCAAGTTTGGGTTTTTTCTGTAATTTTTATGCCATGTCATCCAAGCTATCAGATTTACTTTCTTTGTTGAGAATACGAATCTTTCCACATAGTGGCATATGCAGCCATTTACACTAGATGACTTTTTGCCTGTAGTATATGATTACATTTAGAACTGGACTTGGTAGTTATTATAGACTCTTTTAAATTTGGCTTTTCTGATACTAGGTACAATTATAGCCTCATTTTGTAGCAAAATAATATTTTCTGGCTAACCATCTAAGGGAGCTGTGTAAGCAAAAAATTGACTCAATAGTTTTTATTGAGTTTCTTGGTTTTTTTCTTTGTGTGTGTGTTCCCTGAAAACCTGTGCATTCAGAGGAGAATATTTTTTGCGGAGACAAGCTTTCATAAGGTGAAGTCAGCTTTCTTGTATCTCTTTGTTAGTTTTCCTGCTTGCTATCCAGGATCATGTATGACTGGCAGCAAAACAGTTATCAGGAAAATTTATGATGTAGGTGTTGGTTTCTAGTATAATCAAAATTATATTTATTGTATCTATCACCTACTTCCAGAACAGTAGTTTCTGCATACCAAGAGGGTCCAGGTGATGTGAGCTGTTTTGGGATCCTCATGTCACAGAGTGGATTAAGTAATACTGTACCATCTTCGACTTAGTTGCAGCTCATGAACTTTCTTCCTTTAGGGCTAGACATCTAAATTTAATTACATTACATGTGGAATGTCTGTCAGTGTTGGGAATGTCAGTAGGTAGCCGTACATTCTGGACATTGGGGACCTGATATCTCACCATATGGGCTTAATTTAAACAGACAAACAAGTAACTGTGTTTTACATTTACAAACAGCCAGTACCTGAGAACAGTCTCCTGTACAGGGAATACTTGTATAAGTGACAGGAAGCAGTACTGTACAAGTCATCCTTGTTTTGCTCTATTAAAAACTCAGCACTTTTTAATGGAAACCACATGGTGCTATGGTTTGTTATCTTATGCACAGAAAAGAGCTGCAAGATGTGCTGACAAATGTGAACTTCTGCTAGTGTATCTGAACTACAAGAAGGCCATATCTTCAAAAATATTTAATCATATAGAATAACTGAATGATAGGATTATAGGAAAATTCAACTTGGAAGGGTCCTCAGAAGGTCTCTGGTCCAATCAGCTGCTTAAAACAGACTCGGTTATGACATCAGTAGGTTGTGCAGGGCTTTGCTCAGTCTAATATAACCACTTCCAGCACTTGATTTCCTGATCCAGTTTCTCCATTGAAGCTGCCTTGTTCCAAGTAATGTCTATTGTCTTTCTTTCTCTCACAACCCACTATTGCAAAAAGCCTGACTGCATCTTAAAAACCTAGTTATTGCACCCCAAAATTCTGCTGTTGATTAAGATATAAAAGAGGGGAGATCCCAGTACAGAATCCCACGGTACGACACTCTTTACTGGCCTCCAATTAGAGGATGACCCACTAACCACTACCCTATTAACCCAAAAATTCAGCCAGCTTTATACTTTTATCTACCTGTACATCTATCCATACCACAATGACTTAACTCAGATATTGTGGGAGACAGCGTTGAGAGCTTTGTTAAAGTTGGTGCAAATTAATTCTTTGTTATTACACATGGATTGCTTAAGGGACTTGCAAAACATCTTTGCTGCACATTTAATCACAACTATGAAAAGAGAAACTACTTTTAGACAAACATTTAGACTTTGACAGTTCAGTTTGTTGCTTAAAATGGACACTGAAGACTAAATGTGAATGTGGAAGACTTCTGAAGGAGACAAGCATTGAGGATTAATAACTGAAGGGAAAAGGTCTTGGTGTCTGAATAATATAAATAATTTAAATACTTTTAAAATCTTTTGAATTCATGCTGGTGGGATTAATCTCTAAATTCACTTCTAAATTTGGGAGTCTATCTGTAGTTGTCAATGTATGAGGAATGTGTTTGTGCTTCTAAGAGACAAAATATTTAATGGAAATTGTATTGCTTTTTTTCTTGGTCTTAAGTAGACACTTTGTTCAACTGAATAGCTAGAAGCCCAGAACATTTCAGTTCAGTTTGCTGCCTAGGTGTCCAATGAATATGAAGCTTAGACATCTAACACACATTGGTACTAATGTAGAAAGAATAAACTAAAATGCGTATTAAAATGAGTGATAAAAACATTTCCCAAGGATTAAACTACATAATTTAGGAATAATGTTTTAGTTGTGGAGGGTGTAAAATATTTTGATATTGACACTCTTGTAAATGTACTGAAAGCCTTAATGTGTGCATTGCCAAACAAATAATGAATACTTTATTATCTCTTCCATATTTTTCCTGTTTGCTTCCTCATTTAGTTTAACAACTTTTGAGCTTTTCATTGGATTAAAGAATGCAAGGCACAACACACCAATATGAGGGTGGATGATGCTTGCACATATGTTTCAGCACTGATGAAATGCTAAATGTTATTGATTTGTTGCATTTTAAAAGGATTTGGAAATTTTATTTACCAAAAAGATTTTATTATAACCAAATAATTTTCAGTGTTAATCACACAATAATTAAAGATCCATATGACTGCTGGGCATGATTTGTTAGCTTATGTTTCCTGTAAAAAATGGTGGTTCCCCAAGACACACTAGAAAGATGAAGGATTGCACGAATCAAAGATTCATAAACCTAGTTATGGAGTGTCATCAGAAAATTAAGGACAGAATAAAAGATTATCTGTGATGGTTCAGAACAAAAAGCAATGAAAGGAAGGGCAAACAGGACTATATCAAATTCATCATTGGTAGTTATATGATGTGGGCATATCTCTGCATCTGCTTACTGTAGAGTAAGCACTACAGTTCTGCCTACCAAAACTAAAAGAACAAAGGCTCATAATGGGTTATTCTCAGTTATGTTGGTTTAGGTTTTCTTTTTTTTTTTTTGCTTTTCTTTTATTTAAACACACTAGTACCCAACTTAATTGGAATCCTAATGCTAATTAGTTTAGTGAAATATTAGATCATAACATGGAAAATATGATATAAAACTTATAATAGAGAATATATGTAGATGGTTTTTTCTGAGCTTTTTTTTTTGCATCATATGATTGCAAGCAAATAATGTTTTTTGCCCACAACTGGATGCAGATTTTGAAATTTCTTCTGGGTATTTGTATAAAATATGCATATATTTATAAAGCTGTAGTATTTTAAATATAACAAATCTTCCTTTATTTACACTTATTTTCTGAATTACAACAGTACCTGAAAAACTGAAAATGTCCTAAAATAATTTTAATTCTTTTCCAAAGTTTAGATCTTTATCACAAAGATGAGAGATGCTCTTAAAAAAAACTTTTTCCATGTTTATGCTAAACATTTGGAAAGTTAACACATGGCTTCATTTGAGTACTTCTGATAGCTTATATTAAAATGAAAAAAAAATAAACCAGAATCCATAAAATTCCTGAGTAACCCGTCCTAAACTTCAGACTCAAGTGAGTTAACTAACATTTTTTATAAATATTTCATATTGCTGCTTATGTTATGTTTACAGGGGTGTGATCTCTAATCTTACCTTGTGTTTTTATGTTACGGTTTGTTCCTTTTATATGATTTTCTTAGTGTATTAAATGTCATGTTCCTTTACTGAGCTGTACTGTCTTTGAAAAAGAAAAGTTCAAAGTTGTGTCTTTATGGTGAATGCTGAATCATTCTTGTGGAGAGAAATTATGGTATATTTAGTAGCAATCACCTTTTTCTTATTTCTAAACTAAAGTGTTATATAAAGATAACATATTTTACCTTACAAAAGTAAAATATGAACAAAACCTGATGATAATTTTAAATTATGAGCTGAACTAAGAAAGAGGACCTAGCAAGTTTAAAGTACAAATTTGACAGAGAAGAACTGAAGTCATGAAAACATGTAATGCTATCAACAACAAAAGTAGGTCATATAAAATGTATTTTGCTTAAAAGATATTCTGTAACTCTCGTTTGTTGAATGTGCACATATTAATTTATCCAAAGCCCATTCTTCTTTTAATGTAGTCACACTTTCCAGCACAAACTTGCCGTCTAAGTTTTGTTGGTTTTCTTTACTCCTTAATTCCAGTCAGGAAAATTTCTTATTTATCTGAGCATGTGATAGTTCTTAATCACAGAGGGGGTTATCAGCATGTGTGAGTTTCGTAGATTCTTCAATTCTTTTTACCAAGGACTCTATCTTTTCTGAGTTGTGTATGTTCACTGACAAATCTCTTCACTGACCTTGAGTAACAGAGAATTTGTACATTGAAGTCTCAATAGCTGCTTTGTATCTATTTTCAAAAGCCCTTAAAACACCACAGTCTACTGATAGAAGTTGTCAGATTTGTTTCAGTGGCATTTGGGCCTAACTGGGCAAAGAGATGGAAAATCTATAATTAACATCATATCTGAGTGTGTGCTGCATTGTTTTCTAATAATGCCTATTTTATCTTTTTCCTTTGTGAAAAAAGGGTGAAATACCATCTCTATTACCCAAAGGCAGGATTAGCCAATTAGTCATACAAAAATACCTGTGAACAGATGGGATGCATCTGAGAGTGTTGATGGAGCTGGCTGATGTCACTGCAAGACACTGTTGTCTAACCACTTCAAAAGGTCATGAATTTTAGAGGAAGTTCCCAATGACTGGAAAAAACCCGAATGTCAGACTTATCATGAAAAATGGCAAGAGGAAGATCCAGGGGACTATGAGCTGGTCTGCTTCACCTCAGTGACTGGATAGGTGATAGAATAATTCCTCTTAGAAATTATTTTCAGAGGCATGAAGGACAAAAAAGTATTTGGGAGCAACCAACATAGATTTAGCATCCACAAACCATGCCAGACCAACTTTCTATGATGAGATGAGATGAGATGAGTAGTGGTGCTGTGGACAAAGGGAGGTCAGTGGGTGGTGTATGCCTTGACTTTAACAAGGCCTTTTACATATTATTATAAAGTCTCATTATCACAAAACTGGTGACATACATGCTGGATAAATGGATAATGAGGTAGATGGAAAATAGATTGGACTGCTAAGCCAAAAGAGCTGTGATAAGTGGTGCAAAGTTTATCTCTTGGTCAAGTAACAAGTGCCATCCTTCAGAGATCAGCGCTGGGACTGTTCAACATCTGTCTGCATTAATGGCCTGGATGGTGGGACAAAATACTTTCTCAGCAAATTTGTTCATGGTTCCAAATTGGGAGAAGTGGTTGATACACTGGAGGACTGCTGTACAGAAGGGCCTGGTCTGGCTGGAGAAATGCATTAACAGGAACCTCATGAAGTTCCACAGAAGCAAGCGCAAAGTCCTGTGCCAGGGGAGGAGTAACATCATGTAACAGTAGAGGCTGGTGGCAGCCAGCTGGCTGAAGACAAGAGCTTTGAAAAGCTTATGGACATCAAGTTGAATGTGATTCAGTAGCAAGGTCAACTGCATTCTGAACTCTGTTACTAAGAATGCTGTCAGCAGTTTCAGGGGCATCATCCTTCCTACCCTTGTTTGGCACTTCTGAGAGTGCATTTGAAGTGCTACGTCTGGCTTTGGGCTCCCTGTTTCCAGAAAGACATTAGCATACTCAAGTGAGCCAAGTAGGGGGTGAGCAAGATGGCCAAGGAGATGGAAGACATGATAGACTGAGGAGACAGGCTGAGGAAACAAGGTTTGTTTTGCTTTGACAAGAGAAGTCTCAAGGGAGTCCTTGCTTCTGTCTGCAACTACCTGAATGGATGGAGCCAGACTCTTGCCAGAAGCGTGCAGCTATAGGCTGTAAGGCAATGGATACAAGCCCAACATGAGAAGCAACAATCAGATATAGGGAAAACTGTTTTTACCATGAAGTTTTTCAAGTCTTAAAACCTAGAGTTTGTGGCATGTCAATCCTCAGAGGTGTCTGAGACTTGACTGGCCACAGCCGTGTGTAACCTGCTGTAGTTAGAACTTCTTTAAGAACAGGGTCATATGTCTCAACCTAAAGTATTCCATGATTCCATTAAATTGTGAATTTGGCTCTGGTCATTAGCACTTTTTATTACAGGAACTCTTAAAAAAAAAATCTTTAACAAGAAAGATAATTTAGTCTGAAAACTGGAGCTGTCAAAGTACTCAGGATATCATACACCAAAGGATGCACCAGCTTGCCAATTTTGTAGAGCTATGAAAATGAACAGACTGTAACAGCAAAAGATGTTTGCATTAGTGGATAGCGGGAAACTATGATTTATATCAACCACATTCAAACTGAGGTGAACATCTCTTCCAAAATAGGCATGTTCAATTAGTTAAATTTATTTGCCCCTATCTAATATCTGCTTCTTTGCCTTTGAAAGTACTTCAGCTTTTGTCTTTAGCTGGAGTCACTGTGCTCCTCAGTAATTTATACACAGATCTACATGCCTGCTCAAAGGCACGCACCAGTCAATATGCTGAAAGCCTTATCATAATCTGTGTACATCCTCATGCCATCTTACCTGTCAGTCTACACATTCTCTCAGCCACAGAAAACAGTAGGGATACTATTCACAGATAGAAAAGTGTATTACCAGTGAAAGAGTACTAAAAGGAGAAACACATCTTTCTATTTCATTGACATATACCATGCCTATTTTGCAGCCTGTAGAAAAGGAGACAAGGCTGGCTAGTTCTGCACATCCTGACTCCAAACACCACATTTTCCATGTGAATTATAGTTTAACCATACCAATTACTATATCCCAGGCATCCACCATCAGCTCTTCTCCATGTCCATTTGCTGCTTCCCCATAAAGCTTCTGTTCTAGTAGAAGATGGAGAAGCAGCAATTATATATTTTCTGTCTTAACAAGAAAAACCTGTTCACCCAGCTGCTCACTGCCTCCAAGGTCAGGCCCTTGCCACACCACTTTCCAAGAATAAAGTTATCCATCTATAGGTCCTGACATACTGGCTACATATCTATAAACTCATTTATTCCTTCCATCAACAAGATATAAATGTCACACTTCACGGATGGTAAGTAAAAGAGACGGGCCGTGGACACTGCCCAACCAGAACCAACCCCTTCACCAGGATGAATGATGTAGACAGCATAATCTAAATTTGTAGTTAGTTCTGCTTTGAGGAGACAGTTGGACAAGGTTTTTCAGAAGTCTCTTTTTCTTCTGTAAACTGATCATTCTTTACTTGTAATGAGCTACCCCTCATGCCAGTGCCTTGAGTGTTCTTCAGCACTACCTGTGTCTGTGCCAGTGGTTTGTTGCTCTGCGTCCTGGATCTGCCAGTGTGAATGGATGGCGACCTTTTGCTTTAGCTTTAAAGACTCCCTGGAAGCTTACTCTTCACCCAGCTCTTCCTCCAAGAATTTCTCATACTTCTATAGAAAGAGGAGTTCCTCCTATTCATTAGCCCTAGACTATGCCTCAGGCTCAGCCATGTGTTTTGAAGGACAGAGTATGCCATAAAGACTGTCCTGGCAATCTATAAGACATACTGGCTATGCAGGCAACATCATCAGATTTTGAAGACGTCAAAACCAAATTTTATTGCGAAGTGAATCTAGCAGTTAGTGCAGCTCCAAGACTGCTCTAAAGAAGCAGGTAAAGCATATGAGAAGCCAACAGAAATTGTCTCCTATAAAGAGTAGGGGAAAGATAAGAAAGACAATGGTTGAAATTTATGGTATCTCGAGATATTTGAAATCTGATTAGTCATGGTACATTCAGGGTTTTTCCTTGAAACACAGCTTGAGAAGATGGTTATGTGTGTATAAAGGGGTGTGGACAGACTGAGTTTCCATACCCTTTCTCTACAACATTGTTCTACTCATTAGATAGCTCACTACAGACTGAGACCACATAGTATTATGGACATTGAAATTGCACTGATGTCTAACATAGACCAGGTTGCTGGTCTGAACTTTGACCATAAAACACGCATACTTCCCCCTCCTTTGCCATTGCCTCATTGCATTACCTTAAACAAATCTGTTTATTTCTCATCAGGAAAATGGGCAATAATAAAACTGATGTACCTTACATGGCAACTGCCAAGATTAATTAGCTAATGCTGTGGAGCTCATTTTTTCAGAGGTTTCCTATGGTCCAAAATAGAGGAATATAGAAACAAAAGAAGAAATTGCATGTTTAAACCCAACAGTTTCCTTGTTCAGAGAAAAAAAAAGGATAGACACAGATTTTCTGAGATTTCAGTTTCCTTTTCTTTTGCCAGTTACATCTACATTTGGAAGACTAATGCTCTAATAATACTTGCTCCTCATTTGGAAATTCAGATGAGACATTTGGGTTTCTTAAGTAGTTTTGCATTAGACTTAAGCTATCTCATAAATAAATGATGACTTAAAAAAATCTGTCTACATTTCAGCTTATTATAGAGAGAAGGACTATTACAGAAAGAAAAACCCCAGGGTGTTACTGTATTGGTCCTTCAATATGTATGTGATATTATCATGTGCTTTAATGACACCAGTCTTTAACAAATCAATTGACTTTACTGTTCGTTGGCCTCAAAAACACTACATTGTATATCTTTTACTAATTTTCAGGTTTGAATGTCTGTGTATATATCTATATATAAAAATATTTGATTATATAAATACAGATGCATATATATACATAGGGTATATGTACATATGTGCATGTACAATATAGTTATAAATACATATGTATAGAACTGTTATTTTCTAAATTATTACATTTCTAAAAGAAAATGTGTTTTCTGAACAACTTTATATGAGCCTGTCTGAGATCCTATATTCTTCAACAGAGGCAGAGCTTACTGCATTGACTTTGCACCTACATCAGCTGGATTGTAACTACCTCAAATCTGGCTGAGTTATCAGTGTAGGCATATTGGTAGTCTTAATTTCCTACCTGTAAAGCAAAAGGCTAGTTGAGCAGATAAACCACATCAAAGACTATGAGGCACATACTGAAGTACATAATAAGATTCGGTATTTATGTGACTATACCTAAGGGAGTACCAAAGCTATGATGATTTTATCCTGTTTTCTAAAAAAATCCAACATTTATCAAACATCTTTTAGAGTCTGATTCAGCAAAGCAATTAAGCATGAACTTAACTTGAAGTCAATATACTTAGCCACTTGCCTATAACTAATTATGCGCTTAAATGATTTGCTGAATTTGTAATTTAATATAAATACATATGAAGTGTGGGATTTTGCTTTTTTTTTCAAAATACAACTTAAAGAAGACATTGTTTGTCTTCCTCATTTCTAATTGGTTTCTTCACATTAAGATTTTGCAACTGAAATCCAACAACCTAATGCAAAATAACAATTTTTCTTCTCCTTTAAAAATCAGATGATTTCTATCAAGTATTTTTCACATCCTTTCCTGAAACATTGTCTTGTATCTCATATATAGTTTACTTCTATTTATATTTTCTTAAGTGAAGAAGTTTCCTGTAGTAATTTTTTCTTTCCTAGATAACACTTTTCTTGTTATTCCCTTGTAAACTCTCTCTTACTTGCTCTGAAAAAATAATTCTAATAGATGCAATATGCTCATTTCAGTGTTTTCCTGTTATTCATTTAAAAGCCGCTCATTATTCAGACGAAAAACCCCCAATATGGTTCCTAAAAAAAGAGTTTGTTGTGAAATTAAATGAATGGTAAAGATATGAAAATTGCAATGTTTGCATTTCATCCAGCTGTACAAAAGTAAATATTTAGAAAAACAGTCCATGGAAAAAAAATATATGTTGAATAGGATGGCTTTTCAGACTCACTGCTGCCAGGAGTAGTACAATGGGAAATCTGTGGAGGTTACACTACTAAAATCAACCAATATTTTGAAAAGTTATGTTTTTGCAGGTAATTGTGTTCCTCAAAAGTGTGTGGTTTTTAAACACACTGAAATCATCCTAAAACACTGCAAATTTACCTCTTGCTTTACAATTTTCTCCAGCTCCTGCTTTATTTTTCCTTTTTTTTTTCTATTTACTGCAATCAAGTGCTTTTCCTGTAATTGCTCCCATAATTTTTCCCGAAGTTGAGTCTGCAAGATGTTGCAGTAATCATTTAATCAGTAACAACATATTTTCGTATTCCTACTTACATGATTAAATTAGTATAGTTTACATGTGTTACATCTAGAGCAATCACTGACTCATCAAACCAAAATAAATATTGTAGTCTAATTAAATCTCTTCTGATTTTATATCATATAAAAATTCTCAAAATGAGGTCAGGATTTTCAATGTTAATTATAAATAAGCAACTGTTTCTAACAATTAAATTATAGCTAAACTTCACTCACAGGGAAAAAAATGAAGTTAGACAAAATATCTTTAACACTATTTACTGTGATAACTTAATTTGCCTGGTTCTGGAACAATTAAGTTGTTCTCATTGTCTTATGACATTACTCTGATCTCTTAGCAAGAGCTTACCAAGACCTAAAAATAGCCCAAGATATTTTTCAAACAGCAACACAAGATGTTTAAAAAATTATGTAAACAATAAATCATGAATGAAAAATTTCTGAAAAATGAAAATATATTCAGTTCATTTGCAAATACATTTTATTCTTTGTCACATTTTTTTCTATACGAATTTTTTCATGGTTTGATGACTTTTTGCCTCTTGCATTGATTCAGTTTTCTCCAGTAGTATTAAAAAAACTCAAAAACAACAGTGCTGAAGATAATGTTCAAAATATCCATATAGTTATTTTCTAATCACAGGAAAGGTTTTAAATTGGGAAGTTGTCAGCTATAGGCTACTTGAACTTCCATGAAAACTTTCCCTTTCACTGAAAAATCATAGAATTTCCCATACTTGGGATGACTGGGGTTTTTTACAATGACTTATGAAATAGAACCTCTTTGAACCATTTTCAGACAAAACAGAGATTCAAACAGATAGATCAAAAACCTGTATGACTTCTTGTATACATTGGAGTTCTATCCAGTAAGGACTCCATGCTGACAAAGTCCTAAGGAATAGTTAAATGTATTGTGCCTTCATGCCTTGGCAAACAGAAATTGAATAAGCAAGCGGAGGTATTTCATAAGTTGAAGATCAGCCATAATTTCTTGGACATAATGAAACAGCCTTTTCAGTTAGGAAAACTGTAACTTTTCTGAAAAATAGTCTTTACTTCCTTTACTTCTTTCATACATTTTTACTATATAAACCGTATATACCTCTAAATATGATTATATAGTCACATCTCAACTTATTTTATGTGTTGACTTGATCTTGGCTAGCAATCAGCTGCTCACCCAGCTGCCCTGCCACTCCCTCTCCTCAACAGGACAGGGTGAGAAAATAAAATGAAGAAAAAGTTAATGGGGCAAGATAAAGGCAGGGAAATCAGTTATCAACATCACAGGCGAAATACATTTGACATGAAGAAAATTAACTTAATTTTTTGTTAATTAAGGCAAATTTGGACAGTGAGTAACAGAGGAAAAAGTTCAAAAAAAGTTTTCCCAAGTTCAATTCCAGTCCTTCACCCCAGTACCTCTTCCTCCTCACCATCTGCCCCCTGTCCACATACTCAGAGCATCACCGGGTACAGGGAATGGGGTGTTACAGCCTGTCCATACCAGTTCCTCCCTGCTTTTCCTTTCTCCTGCATTTCCTCCTGTCCCCAGGCTGCAGCCCTGCATGAACCACTCCAGTGTGAGTCCTCTCCACCAGGTTGCAGTCCTTCAGGAAATAATCTGCTCTACTACGGGTTGTCCACAGTCTGCAGTGTGGCATTCTGCTCTGGCGGGGTCCTCTCCACAAACTGCAGGGAAATGCCTTCTCTGCTGTGGTCTTGTTAATGGCCTACAGGTGAATCTCTGCTCCAGCTCCTGCAGCACATCTCTTTTGCCCTCATCCTTGTCTGACCTGGGTGATCATGCTGTTGTTTCTCGCAGTTTCAGGGGTGTTTGCTTGTTTGGCTTTTTGTTCATTTGTTTTTCCTCCTCTTCTGCTTCTCCAGTATATTTCACTTTCTAAAATATGTTTTCTCAGAGGCACCACCAGCCTTTCTGATGGGCTCAACTGTGCCCTGGGTGGGTCCATGGGGAATGTCTGGAAGCAGCTGTGTCCCACATGGGACAGCCCTAACCTCCCCTCACAGATGCCTCCCTGCCAAGATTCTGCTATGGACACCCAATACATGTCAAAGGTTCTAGAACCTGAACTGCCAAAACTCTTCAAAGATTTTGGTGTTAATTTTTGATCCAACTGAATATTCTATGCATCACTTTCACCACCTTATATGAGAAAACTTTCAGGACACAAAACTTGTAGGATTTATTTCTCTTGATCACAATGAAGAGTTGCTATTTAGTCTTTGTACTACTAACATTTTCTGTGATTACTGTCATCAAGACATAGTTCTCCCCTGGTATTTGAATAGGTCCATATGAACTATTTAAATTGTTCTTTAAAAAAATCCCCCACACCCAGATTTTTTTTTTTTTTAATAGGACCATAATTTGTTCATAAATCTAAATGTCAGAAATTCTGAGGAACAGTACATTACTTAGTAGGAGTGATAGGTACCAAACTCCAAGTGACCAGGGTCACTTGGTTTGTTCTTCCTGGAGAGAGGAGCCTGAGAGGAGACTTCACTGAGGTCTTCAACATCCTCACGAGGAGAAGCAGAGGGACCAGTGCTGATCTCTTCACTCTCATGACCAGTGAAAAAATTCAGAGAAATGGCATGAAGTCTAGTCAAGGGAGGTTTAGGTTGGATATCAAAAGAAGGTTTTTCACCCAGAAGATGGTTGAGCACTGGGACAGGCTCCCCAGGGAAGTGGTCATAGCACCAAACCTGACAGAGTTCATGAAGTGTTTGGACAATGCTCTCAGGCACATGGTGTGACTCTAGGGGTGTCCTCTGCAGGGGCAGGAGTTGGACTTGATAATCCTGATAGGTCCCATCCAACTCAATATAGTCTGTGATTCTGTGAATCTATCTTTAACCGTTTCACCAGAACATTTGCCTTTAAACCACCAGTTTTAAAACCTTGCTTGTTTGGAAATATGAATAGGTTTGGTTTGGCCATACCAGTAGTCCTACTCAAGAACTTTTTCACTGGTCTTCAGTATTTTGAAATAGCTTTGCTAGGATTTTTCCTATTCCTAGCTCCATGAGTTGCATATTGTTTCTAGCCATGCATCAATGCCTGACTGTTTAACACACATGCACTCAACTGGTAATAACCCGCATGTTTAAAGCCCTAAGAGTTCCTTCTTCTTCCTACTTGAACAGTGGCAGCCTCAGAAGAGGTATTTATGAGGAAGATATGTAGCATCACTGATATTCATGGTTTAATGTTAAACATGATCTTATGATATATATGATGCCTAGGTTTTAACTTTTATATTTTCCTGATTCTGTACTGCTTAGTGTGTAACTCTGAGGTTTCTTGTAGCTTGCTAATTTCTGCTCTCTCGTGCTAGGTAGACGTAACAAAGCCTCTCTGGGCCTGCTCTCCAAGGTCACCCAGACTGTCCTAGGCCCAAAAAGTGTAATCCAAAGAGCTTCTAAGGGGGGAAAGTGGAGGGGAAATTACATCATTGAACTGAAGTTTTAACTGGAGAATTAACCCTGATATGCAAATGAATCAAACCTATGAAGGTGTGATGAACTGTCGTCCATCTTGGGGTCCATTTTTGGCAATAGCCTGTGGCTCCCAGGGTGTACCATTGAAGGCCTTTCAAATAAATACCTATTTTATTCTTTTACTCCTGTCCAGTCTCTGTGTCTAGGAGGCCTCTTAAGGCATCAATATGTGTAAAATTTCAATTTATGACATGCACTATAGTGAGCAGAAGAGTGAAGAAACAATATATATTTAAATTCCTATTTGAAAATAAATAATAATATATAAAGATGATATAAGATTTACTTTCTGAGACTAATTCCTAACTATAATTATGCTCATAATATTAGACCTTCACCTGTAATGGCTGAGGCATTGCTTCATCTACTGCAGCAATACAATGTGTATTTCTGTTTGCCCATTGAAAAACTTGGCAAACCTGCCAGACACTCAAACCCATGACCTGCCAATATTAAATTTATTCCATAATCTTAGCTCATCCTGTGAGTAATTTTACATGGCAAGAGCTTTCCCATAATATGATATGATATGATATGATGTATCATGCCAGCAAATATTCATTAGTATTTCTGTGCCTCTGTATTATTGTGAATACTTATACCCTGTGGTGAATCAAGTTCACTGTCTGTGTTAAAACCTGCAGAATTGCCAGTATGTCCACTAATTCCTAATTGGTGTTATATACTGGGTTCCATTTTAAAAAGTTCAAACTCCAGCAAAAAGTTGTGTTTGAGTCAGTAAGAATAATACCTTGCTCAGGTCAAAATCCTCTCTGAATTTTCAAGCTTCTTTTGCTGGTGAGACATGTCTGAAATGCTGAGCACAATCTTGATTTATATTTACAACAGATTTGAAATTCAGAACAGATGTAGTGAAAAACTTCTCAAATCTGCAGGGAAATGGAGATCCTTTGTTAAGAGAAGAGGAGAGGTGATATTGTTGTCTTATTGAAATTTGTAGTGGGAGGAAAGAATGATTTGAAAAGGAAATAAAGTTAAGGTCATTTTAACTAAGGGTGTAAAAAATCTAATACATATCTACGACACAAATAAGTTTATACTGACTAACATAAGGGTATTCTAGGCATAGCAAAGAAATATCTTTATCAATTCTTCTGCCAACAGCCTTTCCAAAGGCTTTATTTTTCTCTCATTAATTTATTCAAAGCTGTTCTTCAGATTTTTGTCTACATAGCTTTTATAATTTCTGACTGCTATTTTTTTTTTTCCTCTTTCTCCATGGTTTGCCTCAACTCTATATTATATTTTTTTATGGAATAGCTGTGCACTGCTTAGCATTGCCTACAATTAGGGCAAAAATTTTATACTATTTTTGAACACAAGCAGTGACATTCTGTAGAAAGTTTTATTATTATACAGTAGTGGAAAACTTTCTTATGTATGCATGAAAATGTATATAATCTCCGTGGCTGCCTCTGGGCTTACCTATGAATATATGTGAATTCCTTTATCTTCTATCAAATTTTAATATAGCCCAAATATTTCCTTTCATTTTATTATACCTCCATAAGGTAATACTAATTCCCATCATCACTTAACATCAAGAATTCTCTTTAACTGTTTTTGGCAAACACAATGTATCTCTTAGATTCAAATATGATGTATAAAAGGCTAATTTCCTAAATCAAATTACAAGATAATGTTGTATTTGTTTCTTGTCAAATAATTCAAATTTTTACTATGTCTGTGAAATTAAATGTTTGTTTACATCAAGATTATTCTGATAAAAAAGGACGTAAAAGAGGAAGGGTTTTGTTTTGTTTTTCTCAGTTAGGAAAACTATAGCAAAGCTATTGGTTTTGCTTGCTTCTGAATTGTGTTACAGTGGGAGCCTGTACTGTGTTCCAGGTCCCACTGGTCATGTTATGGGTGCTTCCAGTTTGAGGTAGAGTTGTTATTTAAAAGAGGTGTGGACAAAGGAAAAAAGGATAGGCAGATTAAGAAGCTAAGAGTGTAATTTAAAAAAGTTTTTTGTATTTTATCCCAGTTTAAACTAGTGTGGTTAATTACAATCTTAAAGCAGTGGGATTTCATATTTTATATTTTGCTAATAATTTATAATTGAAATAAAATTACTTCTGAACTTCCTAATGATGAACTACTATAAGATAAGTAAATCCTTATACATGTATAATTAGATTACGAATTTTGGGCTTGGTATCTCTGCATTTGTACAGCAAATACAATATAGTTGCATAATAGAATCATAATCCTGAATGAGGCACTTTGTAATATATATTTATATTAGAAGGCTGATCTAAGTTTTCCTTTACTTATATAAATATATATTATGATTTCCTAGCATATGTCTACTACTTAAATACTAAAACTGCTGCCTACAACATGACAATTTTCACAAGAAGGTTTTTACATTGATGGATGAACCCTTATTATTGCTCAACATTTTTTTTCAGTGAAATTTGGTCTAAAGGTAACACCTCCCACTTTCTCAACACAGAAATGAGAGCCAAAATAAAATGAAAGAACTGACTTCTTTCTAGAGTATACAATCAATTGACAGGAAAACCACAAACTCTTAATGTATTTAATTTTGATGTGTAATTGTCAGCACAATATAAATACAAACACATGTAAACAGAGGTAGTTATGGATATGTATACACTAAAGATTTAAAAATATTTTTATAAATATTTATATGTTTATAAAATTTTAATTGGCTTTTTGGAAGGAGCATTTGATTTATAGAGCATAAAATCACAGAATGGTTTGGGTTGGAAAGGACCTTAAGGATCACTTAGTTCCAACCCTCCTGCCATGGGTAGGGTCAACTTCCACTAGACCAGGTTGATCAGAGTCCCTTCCAACCTAACCTTGAACACTTCCAGGGCTAGGGCATCCACAACTTCTCTGGGCAACCTGTTCCAGTTCATTGCCACCTTCAAAGGAAAAAATTTCTTCCTCATATGTAACCTAAAGCTACCCTCTTTCAGCTTAAGGCCATTCCCCCTTGTCCTATCACTCACCACATGCCCTGGTGAAAAATCCCTCTCCAGCTTTCTTGTAGGTGCCTTTTGTACTGGAAGACTGCTGAAAGGTCTTCCCAGAGCCTTCTCTTCTCCAGGCTGAACAGCCCCAGCTCTCTGTTTGTCTGCTTAGGAGAGACCCCAGCTCTCTGATCATCTCTGTGGCCCTTCTGAACACTTGGTCCAATAGGTCCACACCCATCTTATTTCGGGGGGCCCAGAGCTGGACACAGTACCCCATGAGGGGGTCTTGTGAGAGTAGGGAGGCAGAATCCTCTCCCTTGACCTATTAGTCATGTTTCTTGCAGCCCAGGATATGGCTGGCTTTCTGGGCTGCAAGTGCACATTACTGTAATACAGTCTGTTTTAAATCCCTTACAAAAATTTTTCTATAAATCTGACTTGTACATCCACTTGCTTTCTTTACATTATTTCAATCAAAAAGTTCTCAAGGATAATTGAACTTTATATTTAGTAATCCTGTAGTTCTGTTTTGAAGATATGAGTCAAGTTATTCCATTGAAGAGTCTCTTACAGGCATGTGCCTCAGAAGACAGGCACATGGCTTACTTCTTCCTATGGGAGCAAAGGTGTTAAATCATGCTTTGAAATTCAATATACTAAAATCTTATTTTTTGTTCTAAATTATTTTAATATTTATGTTTTAAGTTATTTGATACATTAGTTCATCACTTTGACTTTTCTAGTAGAGTTGTTCACCGCCTGCAATTGTCCTACATTTCAGACAAAAACTGACTATCAAATTAGAAAATGAAAGCAACTTCCCCGGCATCTCATATGTGCTTGAGATCAATTCCAGTCTTCTGTCTGTCTGGATGTAATTTTGGCTGTTACAAAAATGTACCTTTTTCAAATGCACCCACACCAGTAAATCAGCCATGCTAATCATAATGCTGGGTTTACAGCTCTTCTATTTTAAAGCCATTTCTAAACTTATGAACAATTACTTTTTACCTTCTTTTATACTACATACTAGTACTGAGACGAGATATCCACAGAATCTCTTGAAAAATAAAGACAAATACTGTTGCTTCCTTATTTTAAACAAATCCAAGTCCCCTTTTATGTTAATAATTATTTATATAGATATTAAATGTTTAATCAATACATTTATTATTATAATCATATATATATTATAATCATAAATAACTTACTTTTAACAAGTTATAAAATGTATGACATGAGCTATTTTTTCAAATATTCTTCATAAGTTGTCATTAGTAACTCTATTTTATGGTTTTACTGGTTCTGCTGGTTTATGCATGTTTTTCTTTGGATCAGTATGAGGCTAACTGACACAAACTTAGCCTATTTCTCACATTTCCTTTTTAAAATATTGGAAAACTAATTTCTTTTTTTTCCCTAGTCCTCTGGAAGCTTCCCCAGCATTCTGAGATTGATTTGTGATAATGATTAATTGATGACTGAGATTCATTATTTAGAAGAATCCTCAAAAAATCCCAATAATTTCCTTAAGTAAAAGCTGCCAAATCCGGATAATTACTAAAACTTAAATTCAACGACTGTCATCTAACATAGTTCTAACAGATGGAACAGAAAGAATTTTCTTGGCACGCTAAATTAAAGTTACATAATTTTGCTTCCAACAATAGTAACATGCAGAAAGTGTAGATCTTTTATATCATATACAGTCAGTTCTCTCTCTTTTTTTTTTTTTTTTTTTTAATGAAAGTGTTTCCTATATGGCACTGTTAACATTTGTTTCATCCTGGTATACTGAAATATTTTTTCGCATTGTCAGAAAGAGGAAGGTAAGCATTGAAAGTCTTTTTACCTTTTTATGTATTTTGGTTGTATGTGTAAAATGTTGCCAGCGGGGAGGCCACAGGGATTGCCCCATGTTGGATTGGCTGATTCCAGCCAGCCCCTACAGGCCCATCACAGCACATCACCAAGCCCAACAGCCAAGCTGGTAGAGCTTCTGCTAAAAGATATTTAAGAAAAGGCAGAACCATTGCACTGTTGGAGGGGTGAGGCAGAGGGACAGGGGAAGTGAGAAATTGTAGAGGGGATACCAAGGTCAGGGAGGTGGAAGAGGGAGAAGAGGAAGAGGGAGAAGAGGAAGAGGAAGAAGGGAGGAGGAAGGGAGAAAGGGAGGAATCTATGCTGTTTGCATAGATTTCAAGGTCTTGACTGAAGTAATACCAGTATATGCTTTTTGTTTTCCAGTATCAGTGAAAAAATAAAATGTATTAAGTTTAAAGGCAGGATTATTAAAATGCAGTTTTCAGAGAAAAGAACACAACTCAAAATTGCTTAAAGGCTGAGTTGTGAGTACATTCTGAATAGCATAAGTGAGATGGTAAAAATATGTAGACTTCTGAAAATGAAGTAGTGACTTTGAGGAAAAAAAAGTGCTATTTTTAATTCATGATATCATAAGCCTTGATCTTTGTTGTGTCAACTGAGTACTGAATAGATTTTCAAATTGTCCTTTGTGAAGTTAGCACATAGTCAATTTGCCAGGCAAGAGTGAGTAGTTCAGCTAAACCTGGCTGAAATTTGTCTACAGTTTGTAAAAGGAATATCTTCTATATTCAGAAGTTTTTGGTCAAGGCAAAAAAGAGAAGTAGTGGGTATTTTTCAATTATTGGTTTACATTTTCTTTACTTTAGGAAATTACCTTGAAATTAATATCCTAAGTCATTGCATCAATCCTTGATGTTGCACATGTATCTTAAGATACACCCTAGAAATTAAGCAAACTCCATCTTGAAATTACATGGATTATTTTTCCTGCTACTCCCACCTTTAATTAGAAATTTGTTTAGGATTTTCATTAATACTAAAGTAAGTGTTTCTGAGATTCTATAACATTTTTAAGAAAATAGAGTCCTGAGAATCTTCAGATACATTACATGCAGCTCTACTCCTTCGTGTTAATTTAAAATGCAGTAAGGAGTCTGTATTACTCTATCACAGTAATAGCAAAAATAGAAACTATAGTCATTAAGTTGAGTAAAAAATTAGCCTCTTTTAGCTAGTCTTAAAAAATACTTTTCCTACATTTTTCATTTTAAATGTGAGCTACAAAAGTGTAAAATTCTGAATAGCTAATAGACTGTATGCCACTAGCCAAATTTAAAGACGAGAAATCACAATCAGTAGTAAATAAATAAATACTATGTGTATGATATAAATTTCAAAAATTTATTTAATTTTTCTTAATGAAGATAAAATGTAGAATGTGAACTATATAAAAACAGTAAAAAAAATGCAATTCTTATGAATTATTTTATTAAATGCAAATATAATATAAATGAATAGTAATTTTAAAATAGGACCATATAAATTTCAATGTACATAAGACCTAGATATAAAAGTATGATTTTCATAGTTTAAAAAAATTATTTAGATTTAAGGTGGGGTGGAGCTATCCTGAACTGGCACTGAAAATTATGAAAGGCTAGAATTTAAGCTGGTAATTAACCTGGGAACTTAACCTAACAATTTTGGTGCAACACCAAGTTTGCACTGGATTAAATAAAAAGTTTTAATAAGAAAAGGACAAAAACATATCAGAACCAGACAGTGTCTAGTAATTTAATAATATACAGCAAATTAATTACTTGTAAAACTGCTCCATAAAACTCCATGACTTGATAAAAATATGGACCCCCGGAAGAAAGGTGAATCATCAAATAGTGCATAGACACAAAATGCATCATGACTGTAAAGGTTTCTTTTTAAAAGAAGAGGAAGGAAGGGATCTGCACAATGCAAATGAAAGGCCTGTGCAGAGGAGGGGCATAAAATAATGAGGAATCCAATGACATTTGCAAGCCTGGGCAGTTGCAAGGGCCAAGTCTCTTCCTGCAGTCTGAAGGAATGAGCAGGAAAGGAGTTACTCAAGTGCGTGTGTGTGCACACCCAGATATGAATATATTTCTCTGTGATTTAAGGAAGAATTCAGTATTTGAATTTTGCAATTTAATCTTACTATATGCTAATCATAATGTAGATAACATACAAAGATTATCAATATCTAAGCAGAACTATATGTTGACACCTGTGATTTATTATTGAATAATTGCAATGCTTACGGTTCTTTATAATTTTTAATAACTTTTTTTTTAGTTCCCTCCACTGACACAAAACTATATATAGACTTGAAGATACCTTGGAAGGAAATTTTGTCAAAAGAATTGGTAAAAGCATAAGGAAACTATTAGATGTAGTTTTCAGTAATTTAAATTTCTAATATTTGATTTTTAAATGATGAAACATCCAATAACCCAAATGACCCTACACAAACATATACATGGAATAAATTATTTCAAATGAAAGCACAAAAATTATTTGTTCAGCTGCTCTAGTGGCTGGAAGGTTAGGAACAAAAGCTATTATTGTTCAGTGTATTTTTTCACAGGAAATAGACAGTGGCAAACATACAGTAGTTCAACACATGAGATCAGAGACACAGTTTTTATAGCAAACCAAAACCAGATGTTGGAGGGACTCAGGACCTTTACAGAAATTATTACTTATGTTTGCCTTTGAAAGCAAAGAAAGTTTACAGAGAGTCATGTACCTGATTAAGAAAAAGACAGGTTACAAAAGCTATTCATTCAAGGAAAAATATTTGCCATACAGACTGTTTTATATATAGCAGTTAGTTATGTACATAGGATTTGAAGTTTACTTTAATTTGGTTTTTGAATGAGTGTGCTAACTTCTTCATACTACTAAACAACTTTAGAAATTAGAAAAAGGTTAAATATTTTTAAGCTGAAGGCCAGAATTGTGCAGTAAGCCCTTGAAGTTCCATCATTAACAGATGCAGAATTAGGCATTAAAGAATACTTTTATTTTAAGATTTATCAGAGAAAAAGTTAAATGTATGGTACTATATAGCTTTTCATGTAGCATAAAATCTCTAGTTAAATATTAATGATTTGATGTCACTGGATGCTAACTGATTTAATAGGAATTTGATGGAATAATCAAAAATAAGGTCTCAGTGCTGCATTTGTGCAGGTTTCTTGAAAATAGGCCCTTAGGTTGGAAAAAAAAGAGCAAGCCCATAACATGCTAGGCACCAAGGTTTATCTGCCATAGGGCACAGATCTATGGGAAATGAAATATTGCTTCTAGTACCTCCTAAACTATTTGTTTCTTAAGCTTGTTCAGACCATCTTATGCAGACATTGGGCTGACTTTTCCTACCAAGGCTTCATTTCCTAGCAAGGATTTTGATTTTTTTTCTGTATTCTTTTTTCACAACGATGGGTTTAAATGGGTTTAAAAAATTTTGGTACTCATCTTAATTTTAGTCCTTTTTAGACAATTACCTCTAGAGCTTTAGAGTCTTGAAGATCTGGAGTTGGGTAATCCTGCTGTGTTGGAGAGATGTCTGTAAGCAATATGTGACGAGTAATCGAAAACATTGCAAGAGACTATAACACCAGAGAAATTGTTTGAGATGCAGTCACCATCAAAGAGAAGTTTGTGCCATTTTATTTTAACTCATAATTTGAAATCTGTTAGGCTTTTTAAAGCTTCACGTGCATGAGATATATAAATTAAATGCATTACAAGTAAAATGATAATAATCTTAATATAGCACCAGTAATTAAATGAAATTAGAAGAATTAGGTCTCAAAGAATATTTGTAAGCAATCAGAAAAAAATCACCTGAAACTTCAAGTTTCTTAAAATAGAAAGTTGAAACTTAAAGTAAATTTTGCTTAGTAGAACTTCATCCTGTTAAATACAATTCCAAGTGGAACTTCTTTGAGCAGAATCTGTGGAATTTGCTTTACCCAATACCCATTTGCAGGTGCAATGTAGTGGAAACTCTGTTAGAGAAAAGAAATGTCTTTATGTCTTCCCAACAAAGTTTCAAGTATGCAGTTTGAGTTTAAATTGAAAATAAATATATAAGCCTGTGTAAAATTAATGTGGACTAGACTCTATTGAACAGATCAACTAGACTGCCCTTAGTCTTCTATGGTTATGCTTAGACAATAAGTACTATTGGTAACATTTTATCCTCTCTGATTAAATACTTATAATTGTGTAAAAATGCAAAGATTGTGGGCTTTTTAATGATATCAAATGCTTAAACATTTGATAATAACAAATTCCCATTATATTATAGCTTTAAAAATTCTTACTGAATTTCCATAAGAAAAAAATCATCTATGAATTTTTATTCAGTTAAAGTTCATTTATGGCATTCTGAAGTTTGATCTACACTCTGCAGTGTGCATAATAAGGCAGTAACTGTAATGTACCTTATCTTATTAGATAATTTCAACTTTTTTTTCTGATCTGGCTTTTCGAAAATTTTCTTGCAGTGATGGTCTACTTAAACATAGAGGTTGAAACTGAGGACATGGATTTACATTGATCTGGGAAGATACTACCTGCATACAAAGGTGTGTGTGTGACAGCACCTATTGCAAAATATTCTTGGATCTACACATTTTCCTTCTTCTTACATTGTTATACTGTATATGAATGAAATATATAATGTTAGAATTCATGGGATGAGCTAATAATTTAATGTTCCATTGAGATTGAATGGAAACATTACACAGTTGTCTTTAAATACTTCTGCATACATTTATGAAGAATTCAGCACAGGCTGATACTGGAGGCAGTGTTCTGCCAGATGAACCAAGTACTTATCCAAATCTTTTGATCTTGGTGTAGATATAAATGAGAAATTGTAAGAAAAGAGAAATGTTTTCTGTCTGGCTTCTACTAGGAAGGTGTAAACATCACAAGTTAAGCTACAATGATAAATACTGTTTCTAATTGGCATCCTTGCTGATCATTTCAAAGAGATAAATGATCAAAGAAACTGGGCTACCCTCCTGTACCTAGAGATGAATCTTCCAGCTCAGGATTAATGTAGTTTCATGGTGATTGTTTTTCAACGTGGCTATACAGAATTGACAAATGCTGCTTACTGTTACTTTTCATCTTATAATATACTAGGGAAATAAATACATAGTGGCCAACATTAAAGTTAAGAAACAAAAAATTCTACCATCTCTGTTAGTGGAGTAGAGCAACAATTAATTTTATGACTAGTATGTTAAGTATGGAAAGTCTGCAAATGAGGTAATAAGGATATGTTATATCAAGAATCCTTATAAGACATCCATAAAGCTCTGGGGTGATTTTAAAGACACTTTGAAAACTAAATTTAACAACAGTGAAATTCACAGGATACTAGAATGTAAAAAAAGATGTAAATGTAATCTTAACTAGTATAATAAGGTATATTATCTGCATTAGAAGATAAAATGCCAGCAGGTGTAGTTCACAAGCTCATATGTACTTTTGTCTGTTTAAGGATAAACCAAGATTAAGGGTAGTATTGCAGAAGAAACAGTTCTCTTGAAAATAGATTGGTTCAGTATATGTTACTTATTTTGCCTCTACTAGCCAAAAGGATTATGAGTGAGTATGAGGCAAACATTTTGGACATTTCCTTGTTATCCTGACATTATATTGGTGATAAAAAGGCATTACACTTACATATTTTTTTAATGAGCAATCATATAGTATTTTATATAATAATTTTCAAATTCCTGTAAGACTGGGAAAAGCATTGTCCTTATGCTTAGAACAATGGAAGTTTGCATAGCAAAATGGCCTTGAGGTTACCTAGGTCAGCACTTTGTAAATTCAGGTAAGTGCTAGGTACTGCTAAGGGTTAACAGGGTTGTACAGGAATGAGGGAACATCTGGGGAGCAGTGGATGCAGAGGCAGAGGATTTCTGCCTCCATTTCTTTCTTCTGCCTGACAATACCACTAATGGAGTCACCAGAGCTCTCTTCCCTACCCCTCTACTATTTTCTTTGTTTCACAGGAATGATCCACGTTCTTACCCTTCTCCCATAGTGTTCCATCCTTTTGATAGTAAAAGTCAGCTTTAACTATAACTTGGGTTCTGGGGAACCCAAGCCAACTATTTTCATGAGTACTAGAAGGACAAATAAAATCCAAAGAAAACTACATCTGTAATAGTTAATAGGGTTAGTTCAGTTAGCATTGAAGGTATTCAAAATAAATATTTTTTTTTAATATTTTTTTAAAAAGTATGGGAAACGAGATAAAGTTAAAAACTGCTAATTGTTTATCATGTTACTGTGACACTTTATATTTGTGATGTATTAAGAGGCGTAGTAGTGCATAAACTTCAATTTAATTTTATATTTCCTAATATTGTAACATAAAATAGAAAAGTCATTATCTCACACTAACACATGTTGTACTGTTTCATGGAATTGAAGGATTCAGTCATATTGAGTTCTGCTGTAAAGGTACATCTTCTCAGCTCTAGATAGCCATGATCTCTCTAAAAATAAAAATTAAAAATGCAAAACCCTTGAGTTGATCATAAAAGCCAAAAAGATATTATGATAAACTTATATTTACAAATCCTCTGCATATACACTTATCCACACATGTTATCCAGTTAAATATTTTTCCAATAGACACTACACAAAACTCTCCAAGGCCTCTTTTGACTTTAACAAGTTTTAGATCAGTTCTGATAATGTTGTATGTCCTTAAAATCTTCCAGTAGTGGCAGTCTCCACAAACAATTTTCTTACATTACAGAAGCATATTTTGCTGCATATGTTGTACAAGTTTATCTTCTATCATTTATATTTGCATTTAAAAAATATATTAAATTCTACTAGTTTTGAGATGCTACACTTCTGGCTTTTTTAATAAATACCTATGCTGGGAAAGAACTGCACTTCAATAACCTATGTAAACATATTGCATATTATTAGACCTTAAAATTACATGTTTGACAGATAGCACACAGTTTCTCAAGGGTATTATTGCAATCTGTGAAACTTATTAACTGTGATTTCATAGGCAATGACAAAAGATAATAAAAAAAAGCATCTGTTCTTTAAGTCAAAGCATTTATCCATAGATAATAAAAAGTCATATTTTCCATACATGACTGAGAAAATAAAAAAATGTCACCTTTATCTAGTTCCACTCATCTGATCAAAAAAAAATAGTGAACCAAAATTTTTTGTATTTCAAATATTTATAAATTTGGGATTCCATATAGCAATCTTTTTGGACTTGACTAAAAGCCAGTTAAGATCCTGGAAGTGCAAAGTATGTCTGTAAAGAAAAGATAAAGAAGAAAACCTGCAGAAATTTTCAATCAGAAACAGGGTTGGGGGAAAATGTACAGCAATACCAGATGCTCTTGGCTTAGACTCTTGGACGTTGTGGATCCAAATAGTTTTCCTACACAATATATATTTTTCTGCTAATGTGAGCATATTCTATTCTCTGGTAGAAACTGCTGCTGGTTTAGATTTTTCTTCACCCCTTGTCTCCTTCTCCCCAGTCATTATAGTGATTTCTGCTTCTTTATTAATGTGGGGATTCTAGATGATTTTTCTTTCACTGAATGAAATACTTCAGCAGTTTCTTATACCTGTTCACTTTTAATGGCCCAGCAGCTGAGCTATAATGGAAAAGAGTCCATCCTGAACATTTCATAGTCCCATGTCTTCCTGAAATAAACCAATTTTTACTTGCAGAAGTTCTTTTATTTTTTAAAACATTTTGAGAATTATAACAAAGATTTAAGTAAGTTTTGCTGGAATTAAGTAACTATTCAGAATTACTCTCTCACAAATCAGAAGAGGAGCTTTACCACTCTGTCCTCCATGAGAGTTTCTTGGTTCATAGACAAGGATGAGAGATTGGAGAAGTTGGTTTGAGTGTCTTGAGTGAAAAGAAGGAATTAAATCTGTTTCTTGCAATGTAGAAGAATGATCTCAAAATTGGATAGCAATTTGTTTTAAATACAACAAAATGAACAAATTAATGAAGAAAACACAAATACTAAAGTGGCTTTTCATGAAACCATAGTTTGTGGTGTTGTAGTCCCTGTACAAGAAAGTTAAATATATATTATAATGGGTTTGGGAGAGTTTCTGAAAACAGGTGTCTAATCATGACATATCTTTATATGACAGCATCAAGAAAGCATTTTGGCAGGGAAAAAAAAGAAGGATTTAGCATTTGAAAAATTGGTAAACAACAACTGATTAGCATGATTTTGGTTTCCCATCCAGTGGATCCAAAGTACTTCTGCAGCCAGGTAACAGCATGGTAGTTTTCATTATGTTCAAAGAATAAGTAACATACCAAATAAAATTTAAATCTCTGACTTTTCAGTGAAGTCAGCTTGGGTTCTCCAAAACAATATAATTTTTTTTTTCTTTTAGAAAATGCACTACATTCATGTTAATACTTCTGTGAATGAGAAAATAATTAGCAAAGGAACAATATTCATTTTCAGGGGTGTTTTTTATCTATCATTATCTATTTTATCCCAATGTATCCCCATCATCTTCAGGAAATACACTTTTTTTTTTTGCTTCTTGCATCTTTCTTCTCATGTCACTCTTTTGCTGCCCAACACTCTCAAGCTTTCTGCAGGGAAGTAAGGAGAGTGACACTTTATACTGAAGCTTGATAAATGAATTCTTTGCCTTCTTGTTTCTTGGTAAGTGGACCATTAAGCTGTATGTCCTTGACTTTCCCTATTGGTAGGATGAAAAAATATAGCAACAAAAGGATTTAACATTGAGTAAATTTTATTTTACTTCCTGCACATGGTTAATAGTATATTTTATATATGATTTCCCTAATATACTACATGACTGAAAATGTGGTAGAATGATTAAAATCTGATATATTTCATGTTTCCACAAGTCTTTTTGAAGTTTATTTTAACATCTTAGCTTAAGCTTTTCATTCCAACTTGCATTATGTGATGACTATAATACTAAGAAAAAAAAAGAAACTCCTCTGAACCAGTTTTTATAATGTGCATCCTTAATTGACAATAAGTAATTGGAAAAGAATTTTTGTATTTGTAAGGTTTGACCTTGACATTGTTTGTGTAGGCCTCCAAAGCAATTATTGTAGAAACTGAGATGGAAAACAATGGCAAAAAGCAGACAGAAATGCTTGAATTAGTGCAAATCACAAACATAGCTGAATGGTATTAGATGACAGTTTGCTTTTAATGAGGGAAGACATGAAGTAATTAAATCTTGACATACAATTATGAAAAATATCAGGTAACAAGCCTGCTATGCAATATAAAATAAGAAACGACATTTTCTGAAAACTTGCCTGATGCTCTGTCATCTGAGACTGTTCTTTATGAGTGCAGGGTGAAGGTCAAGGAGGTATCTCAACTCCATCAATCCTTTGGACAGTTACAAATGACCTTTCACTTTTCATAAGACATTCAATATTCTGAATGGGGGGGGATACATTTTTCTGTGTTTAGAAAATAGCAAAATTGAAACCTTTTATAGTGCACAAGGTGCATTTGTGTTTGCATCTCCTGAACAGCTCATTCATTTTTAAATGTTCATTGACATCATTGACACCAATATCTCATTTACATGAAGTAAACAATTTTAAAATGCTGGATCTGTTTCAACATGTATTTTAACTTTTTATATTTGTATTGCATTAATTTTTATGATTTTTTAAATGTGTATTCTATTTTTTCTTCAAGAAATGTTTTAAAATGCTATAGTGCTTACAGATGTATGGCTTTGAATAGCTGCTGTTTTGATTTTATATTGATGCAAATCCAAATATTGCACTATACTTTTTGTTTCATATTTACTTTGCAAGGATTAAATCTCAAAGTCCATTTTCATCTTGATCTCTCAAGGTGTGTATGAAAATTGTGTTGTTAGAACGCATACCACTGGATGCATATTTCTTTGTGACTTACAGAATTCAGCTTTAATCCACAGGAGTCTCTGTATGTAAACAGATGTTCTTTGGTCACATAAACTTTGATTCCAGTGGTACTTTGTGAAGTAAGAATTGAGTATTTCATTGTTATTATTTTTTTACTGAGTAAAAATAATGTTGTCAAGCTACTATCTCACCTATATTTTGGAAAGCACTAAACATTTTTTCACTTTTCCACATAATTTATTCCTCCCATTTTTTACACAAAATAAAGGAACTTGAAATTCTAGACAAGAATTGTTGCTGGACCTGTCCAATACTTTGCATGTTATAAGCAGGTAATCCTCTTGCTAACTTCGGTTGTAATTTAGTATATAAATGTAGAGGAAATAAAGGAAAAAAATCAAAACCAAATATGTGCAAACATTACAAAAGAATGTCATCTCTTCATTAAAGAAACAAAAAAACCCTTTGAAATAGAGCATTATAACAGATTAAAACAAGTTTTGGAACAGAAATGTAAACTTACAAAGGGAGAATGCAGGTGCATATTTTTATAGTGTTTTAGCCCACTTGCTGTATTTAATCAAAGATGTTAGAACATACAATACAATTCTATCAGTTTAGAAGGATCTATTACTATTTTTATTGCTGAAAGTTAGGTTTGTTTTCAACTGAACATAATTATTTATTTAAATCATTCATAATATCTCATTCATTTCCTTTAGAAATATTATTCAAGGTCTGCCATAGGCAACAATTTGAAATAAAGCATAGGTCATTTTATTGGATTTGAAAAGCTATTCAGAAAAGAATTATTACAACAATTATCAAAATCTCAAATTGGTTAAACCAAAGTGACATTCATAATATCTCAGTAATTTGTTTTCAAAACTATGTCATGCTACAGTCTTCAAAATCTTGTGATTTAGTTTACCTGTGTCTTACTTGCTTAGTTGTTACTTACACTTTATACTGAGGTAGTTTATGTACTCAGACTAGTGTAAATAACAAGTTAGCACATTTTGAGAAACACTTTTTTTCTCTCTCTCTCATTTTCTTCATAGGTAAGCTCTGAAATGGAAAAATAGGAAGAAGCATTTCAGAACATTTTAGGGAAGCACTCCAGGGGAAATATTGTCCAGTATGAGCTCTTCTGTGTATAAAACACCTTTAGAATGAGCTTGCCTCTCAGGAATTTCAGCAAAATGAAATCAAACAGAATTATAGTCCACATGAATAGACATTTGGAAACTTTCCCTAAGAATACTTAATTATGTTGAGACATAATGGGCATATATATGGCAAAAATGAAAACGGCTATTTAAAAATTTCAGAAAACTTCTCTTAATTTTGATGAAGTACATTCAGTTTCAAAGTAGTTGCAGAACTAAATTCCTCTCATGAGGAAGTTGCAGACTGCACGGAGGTCTCCTCTTCTCCAGGCTGGACAGGCCGAGTGACCTCAGCCTCTCCTCGTATGGCTTCTCCACAAGGCCCTTCATCTTCATTGCCCTCCTTTGGACACTTTCTAACAGCTGTGTATCTTTCTCATATTGTGGCACCCAAAATGGGACTCAAGGTGAGGCTGCCCCAGTGCAGAGCAGAGCAGGACAATCCCCTCCCTTGCCTGGCTGGTGATGCTGTGCCTGATGCATCCCAGAACAGGGTTGGCCCTCCTGGCTGCCAGGGCACTGCTGGCTCACATTCACCTTGCCATGGACCAGGACCCCCAGGTGCCTTTCTGTGGCTCTGCTCTCCAGCACCTCATCCCCCAGTCTGTTGGTACATCCAGGGTTGCCCCATCCCAGACACTTTCTCTTGTTGAACTTCATATGGTAAGTGAATCCCCAGCCTCTAATAAACCCTTTTCCCCCCACATCTTTTAAAGGATTATGCGCATGTCTTTCCTGGAATTCAAAAAGTTATTTAAATAAGTTCTTTCTTAAAATGGTAAAAGTCTTTATTTTAACACAGGGCTTCTGAAAGTACTCCTGTTTAAAACTTCTGATCTGTTTTCCTGACAAGTCATATCACACCAGTGTGAGAGCTCTAATTTGATACTAGCAAGTACCAAATTTAATGTATATGGTAAGTCTCTCTCTTAGATTAATGTATGCATAAGCTACATTTTAAAGCAAATTTGGAAAAATAGAGTTGACCCATGTGAGACATTCTTTTTTCTCTTAAGTTGTTATTAATTTGAGTTTGTGAATGTTAATTAGGCACTCAGTCCAAAATTGCACCTTAATGAACCTGTTCAATTTAAATTGTTGTCAAAGTCTCAGTAGATAGCCACTGAGTTCCTGCCAGTCTTTCCTTACATGTAGGTTAACATGGTGGAAATATAGACACAGCAAATGACTTTTTTTTTCCTGTTAAGACCTCTGTGTTCTTGGTTTGCAACTAAAGCTCAAGGTGTGACATTGAGAAGGAAAAGGCCAAAAGTGAAAAAAAAATCAAGTTGACTTATACACAGTGAAATAAAATTTATTTAAGCATATTCATGGCTCAGATTATAGCTCAAAAACATACCTACCTGCAAAAGCAGTTACTTCTAGCCAGGCCATATACATTGAAATAATACACTATCTTCTTAAAAAAAACTGAAACAAACAAACCAGCAAAAACAAAAGAAATTAAACATAGAAAAAATGGCAACATTATTGTGGAGATTTTACATTAACAAAAATAAGAAACTCAGTTTGTGTTCCCAGAACAACCATTATTCAGTCACAGTGCAAATATATGAAAATACAGTGAAGTTAATACTGCACAGTATATGGCATAGAAATACAATATAATATGTACAGAAAGTGCAAAGCAACAGAATTACAGTTGCTGTGGGAACCATACTAGGAATTTAATGACATTTGTTTGTGTCATATCTCAATCATAATGTTGCATTAACGTAGTCATTTGCATTTAATTCTATATTACATTCCCAGTTTAGAAGAACACATTTGCAGTTGCTCATGTCTCTGCTTCCAGCAATGATTCAAAATTATATACTTTCTAAGATCATTTTGACAGAATTATATATAACTTCATGATGGAGCATCTCATTACCCTGGCAAGAGACCTTGAAGCAGGAAGTAGTTTGTGAAAGGGTTTGGTATTGGCAACTAAACCTCTTGTTTTTAAAGACGTTTTATTAACTACACTATTATGCTAAAATACCTGCACTTGCATGGATGAATATTTTGTTCTGAGACATGAAGTGCTTAATTATTTCTCAGTGACCATAATTTGAATGTAAGTGGTCTGAACTTGTAAGAAAACAGCATGCATAATCCAGCTAAGATTCAATTTGTGCTTTTTTTTTTTTTTTGAGAACATAGGGCATCAGGCTGGGAAGAAGGTACAGTCACTTAGGATGCAGGTCCATAAGCTTCTGTCATCTCTTCTACCACAGAAACACACTGATGAGAACCAGGTAGAACAGCTACTAATCAGGATAAGGAGAACTGTGTATGGAAGTAATGAAGTAGAGCATAGAATGAACATTTTGTTTGAAAACAGTCTAGTAGGCAACATGGCCAACAAAAGAAAATTATAGTAGGTATAAAAAATTCAGTAATATTGTAAAGTGAATATGAATTTATTTGTATATGGTACTGTTACTTGAATGGAGATGTCCCTTAGGTAATCTGTGCTTAGACCAAGACTCTTTTCTTCTAGCAATTAAACAAGGAAAGCAGGTGCACTGTTCGTATCTCTCTTATAAAGAACCATCCCTGACATGAGGATACCTATTATGAGAATAAAGGTAAAACAATGACCCCTAAAAGAAGTGAAAGAAATTCTAATCAGTTTTACCAGGAGAAGAACTTCACCTTGAAAATTCTACCTAAGTTTCTTTTAAACAAGTTCTAGAATTTTTATGGACTATACAAGCAACTGACAGGATCTCAACATATCCATTTATTTTAAATGATTGCAAGGATTAGAGCATGTTTCCAGCGTAAAAGACAGCAGAGAGTGTGAGACCAAAGGAAATATACATTACTCTTGAGCACAAAGGCAAGGCAGTATCATGGAAATCTAAATTCTTTTCAAAGTTGTGATGACATTGTGTTATGAAACCTCCACCAAAACTCAAACAAAATTATTGGGACCCGTTGAGATAATTGCAACCCCAGCACAAAGTTACTGACTTCAAATTCAAGCCATATTCAAGGTCCCTTCATTGTGAAAAAAATCCTCTCTTCTACCACTTGTTGCATATGGTCACTGAAGAGATTTGGAATTTAGCTTTAGGTTCCCCACTCCCTGCTCCCCACATTTATTTACCAAACACAAGTCCTTGGATATCATTTCACAACATAATAGTCTTCATTTATTTATGTTTATCTATTTTGAGAATGTCAAGAACAACAAGCTTTCCTATTTTATAGAGGAATTAATTTATTTTTAAGTAATATCTTCTTTTCTTTGAAGGGTTCATTTATAATATTATATATTATAAATTTAATATTAATATATTAGTAAATCAATTGTTAATTATATTATTAAATATAATATTATTAATAATAATTTATTTATAATATATTTAATAAGAAACCTTATAGAATTTCTTCCTGTCCTCTTTCTACAATTCAAGTTACTACTGCATTTTTGCTCTTGGTGGAGTTGTAAGGAGTACTTTACTCAGTTGGAATGCTTATGTCTAAGAAATAGCTTTTTCTCTTATCTGTATGACTAATCAAATCAGTGTGTGATCGTAAAATCTGTAGGAGCAAGAGCAAAATATTTTCATTAACCAATCTTGTTAAGTGGTCATGAGTACTTGTCAATTGTTTATCAATAGGCAGCTGGCGAAATGCTTAGTGATGACAAAAGTATTCATGCAGCAAGCAAGAAGTGCTTGCTCTGAAGTATTTCAAGATCAAGAATTTTTGATTCAAAAATCTGGAAAACAGAATGGTATAAAGCTATATAGTAGATGTGAAATATCCAGCAGTGCTGTAAGAAATACAGTATGAGGCAGGTAATTTTCACACAAACATATCCAGAATCAGTTTCAGACTTGCAAATCATCTTACCACCAGCAGATTTCTCTTGAATGAATATAACTACAGGAAAAAACAAGGCCTGAGAGTTATTAGCTTTCTCCAAGTACTTTGGCATGGGTAGATTGGCTTGACAAATCCACAAAGAAAATGCTGAACACCAAAATTAAGTAAAGGGATATTATTTGTCATGACTGAGTGAAACCTCAGTAGTTATTCATGGCTTTGCAAATATGGTATATCCTGTTGAATGATGTATGCCACATCTTTTTTTTCTATCCTTTCTCCTTCACAAGTCGCAGAGTACACTTATCATTGAATTCCAGACCTAGTGAACTTTAATGGAACACCAGCTTTAAAGTAGACATTCTGTCCAAAAATGTTCCCAGAAATTTTAAAAACGGTTAAATATTTTCATTGATGATCAAAGACCAACTGACATGAGTAATGTCATTACAAATGTGATTTGTTGCTATTGATCTTTTGCTATCATTGACCCATGATAATGTTTGGGTCATAAAACAAAAAATCTCTTAAACTATTACCTGAGCAAGTGCAAAATATCTACAAAATAAGCTGAAGTTAATTGATGGTCAGGTGCACAAAAGATCTACCCATTTTTAATATCCCTTTGTTTTCTGTTGTGTATTTGAAAAAGAGCATGTAAAATGTGTCTGCATGTGGAAAATAGAATTGGAGAGACTGTCCCTGCAGTTAAAACCATTAAAGCCGCTGGCACGCTGTTGATGCTTCCAAGCTTTGATTGCCTGTTGTCAAGCATCTCAATTTTTCTATTTGTTGGCAAGGGTCTGTGCATGAGAACTTTTCCTGTAAGGATAAATTGGCAGGCAAGAATCTGTTTACATTCTAAGACTTGTGTCTGTAGGGCTACACGCCTTCTTTGCTTTTTTCAGTGAGATCATGTTTATCTGTGTGATAGGCTTGCTTGAGTGGATGGGCTCTGTGGAGGTTTCCTTTTCCTAGCTTTGAGAAAACTGAAACATTGGAACACATTATGTATAATTGCAAGAACAGTTAGTAAGCCAAACTTGGAGAGCCTTGGGGCGCTTTGGTTTGTGGGTTAAATCAAGCATGAAGTCATGGGAGCAAGAATCATCTCTTCTTTGCCCATAGTTGGCAGCGTAGGAAGGAATCAGGCTGGTGCAGAAACTGGAAAAAGAAAATCAGCTGAATTCCCCTAAGGCACTGTTCTCATTATCAGCCAGTGAGTAGCTCTGGCTAGAAATAATGCTGCTCATCTACTGTGTGTCCTGCTCCTGGCTATAATGAATCACAGTTTGCCAGGGTGATGCATACACCTTGACTTTGGCAGTAATCCACTGTCATAGCTACCTATTCCCTTGTAAAACAACAGGAGGAGGGAACATTTAGCTGAGGTAGGAGTCTGCAGGAAGGCAGTTCCTTGCCATCCTGGAAATGTGCCTCTGATTTCACACAGCTCCAGGCACAGGAGCTCTTGCTGGGCGACTAATATTTGAAACAAGCTGGTAGTTGATTCAGGCAACTGACTGGTATTCTCACCTCTCAGTTTGTGGCAGTTTTCATTTCTGTGCCTCTTCCTAGCCTTTATTTCTTCTGGTTATTTCTTTTTCCCAGTCTTGTTTCTTTAGCTTTCACATGAAGCTAGCATGTTTTTCAGCTTGCTCTGCTCTCTGATAAGAATCTTACTGCTGACTTTCCACCATGGTTTATGCATCTCAGTTACTCAGGGTAGAAATGATGGTGAGGATTAGGTTGTGAACCAGAACTCACCACTTTGTTGCCAAAGTCAGTGTTACAGGGTTACTAAGCTTTAAATATAAGTAGAACAATGTTGGAAAATAACAAGGTTATAAGCACTCTGGAACTTAACAATTTTCTTTTTACATCTCTATGGGTCATTAACACTGAAGTGATAAGACTTAACTATATTCTTCTTCATTTCTTATCTTCACTTTACGGTTTTGTTAATCAGGAGAATGGAACAGCAAATGCTTAGATAGGAGAAAGGAGAAAGTGAATGGAACAACAGAGCAGACATTGGGACCCCTGTTTGCTTTAATTGCCAAGGAAAAATGAAGGGCACTCTTGACAATGCTCATCACTTATTCTTGCACTGGAGGTGACTGACATGTATCTTTATGATACCTGCCTGTCAAGCTCCTGACATTTAGGCTAAGCCAGTGCTAGCCTGTTGAGATATAACCATGTCACTTTCAAGTATCATTAGCCTACATTGCAGCTCAAAATTTCATTAGACTCTATTTCCGGTTCTGCTATGCTTGGCAAATTCTCCTTGCTAAAAATAATTCAAATCCCCAAACAAAGAGTCACCAATTCCCATTGGTGTCTTTTTTACATTAAGGTAATTCAAGAAGTAAAAATAACTTTTCAGCCTTTTCTAAAGATGTTTATGAATACTTTTAAGGATGCTTGTTATAAATTAATTAATTTTGTTTCTTCTATGTCAGTAACATTTTAAAAATAGATTAGCAAAACAATAAAGTTAATAACATAATCTGTGGTCAAGTTAATGCATAGGTAATTTTCAGATAGAAACTCCTGAAAAAAAAAATTGACCTAAGGAAGGGAACTCCTGTTGTATTTCACAAGCAAATTCAGTAAAAAGTAAAAGTAATTAGAAATGAAATTTTCAATAGTTTAAGAGAAAGGGAGCAAATGTGTATAGAGCATATTTATAATTTCTTAAAACACATTCTCTTGTTTTCTTAAAGGTGTATAGCTTTTATGAAGGATCATCTCACCAAGTGAATGTCTACACCTGAGTTAGTTGTCTAACTCAAAGACAATGAGAAAAGAGAGGCAATTGAGAGATCCTACAGGACATGTTTCTGGATTATTTTGGATTTCTCTTTTAGACTAACAATTTGTCTTTTAATTTAATTTTCTTCACTGGCTATACAGGGAATTTAGGTGACTGATTCAGATTTAGATATCTCCATCATAAATACCTATGTGTGATGTTTCCAAAAGAATAGCTAGAACTATGTGCCAGTTTGGACAAATTTGGAGGAAAAATATCCTCTGATAGAAGGCAGATTACAACCAGATTCAGGGAAAAAAGAAATTTTCTTCAGAGGAAAGTGAAAGAGATAAAAACTATTTATTTAACAAACACACAGGAAAAGGATAATAATGCTAAATAATAAAACCTCTTGCTGTGGAGAGAAGCCTGGGAAAATTTCAGAGTCCTTCTGTAGGTGTGGTCTTTCTCCCCCTCCTTGGAGCTGGGTCGGTGTGGGCCCACCTCCAGGACCTCAGTGGAAAATTCTCCTGATGTGTTCTGATGTTGAAACAGTCCCAAAAAGAAGAAGGGAAAAAACCTAAGTCCCAGGAAAACAAAGTTCACCTCTCCATCTCCCTCCAGATAAAAAGAGCCGCAAGCTGGCTGAAAAGCAAGCAGGGTGCTTCCTCCCCTCTCTACCGCAAGCAGGACGCAGAGGAGTGTGTGTCTGTGTCCTTGAACAGCTGTTTTGAAAAGTTGGCTCATTTTTTTCCCCTCTCAGCCTCAGTTTAAAGGCACAGAAAGGCACAAAATTAATTTCTGGGCATAGGGCAGTGATAGGGGATACACATTGTAAGGTCACTCCAAAACAAACTAATATTCATGTTGTTAAATTTTAATGCAAAAACACATTTATAACATAATTTTGGAATTAAGGAATGCATATTTTAAAGTTACAGGCCTCATAGCCAGCAATCCATGGGAATTATGCCCTCAACAGTTAGATGTTTGCTATTATAAATCTTCACCTTATACAGAGAATTGGTAGATGCAATCCTATGGAAGACAGAGGTGAAAGGTAAGAGCGCTCAAGAAAGCATCATCTTCAGGTGCAAGAACAGTACCGATACTTAAACAGATGTATAGATGTATCAGGAGACCAGCTTGGCTAAGCAGGAATTTCCTGATAGAGCTCCAGCCTGTAAAAGCAGAACTCAAGGGCTGGAAAAAGAGACAGAATACAATGGTGGAGTCTAAAAACATTGCCCGAGGAGTGTAGGGATAGTGTTAGAAAAGCCAAAATTCAGCTGGAGTTCAGCCTTGTGCCAGACATTAAGGGCAACAAGAAGAGCTTCTTATGCTATGTTGTAAAAGATTGAACAAGGAGCATGCGGGTCCAATGCTAAATGGAGTGGGTGATTTTGCAACAGCAGACAGGTAAGGCTTAGGTACTCAATAATTTCCTTGTCTCTGTCTCCCAGGTCTTTCTGAATAACGAAAGAATTCAAGAAGAACTGTCATCAGTGGGTGACTTAGCCATAACTTGAGAGAATTTAACCCATAAAAGACCATGGCGACTGATAGGCTGCATATAAGCACATTGAGAGAACTGGTTGATGTCCTTGCAAGATGATCCTCTGTCATCTTGAAAGGGATAAATTTAGGGGAAACAGTCAAAGACTGGAAGAAAGAAGATAAAAAATATCCAGGGAACTATAGGCTATTTCAGTTTCACTTCAGTTTCACTTCAGTCCTTAGAAAAATCATGGAGAAAGTCCTCTTGTAACACTCTTCTGGGCACACAAAGGAGGAGTCTGATACTAGGGGAAGTTGGCATGGTTTAGAGAAGGTAATTCATGCCTGATCAATCTGATCGTATTCCATGTTAAAGTGTCTGAATTTGGGGATAAGGGAAGAGTAGCAAGTGTAACTTACCCTGAATTTGGGAAGACTAGCAACACTGTCTCCCAGAATAGTCTCATGTTCAACTTATGACATTGCAGTCCAGATGTGTGGCTAGTAAATAGATAAAAACTGGATGTATAGGCTGGTAGTGGGGATCAGGAACTGGTCAGGAGTTATGAAGTTCTGTATTGAGATCTGATTTGTTTAACATGTTTAACAATGTTCTAGAGGAAGTAACAGAGAGCTTGTTCACCATGTCTGCAGATGACACCAAACTGGGTGGACAAGTCTATGCACTCAGGGAAAGGGTTGCCATTCAGAGGGACTTGGACAGGCCAAAAGAATGGACAAAGACATTCCTTATGATATTCAGCAAGGACAAAGACTTAGGTTCTGCACGTGGGAAGGAAGAACTTCTTGCACTGATACAGGCTGGGGATGGACTGCTTGATGAGCAGCTCTGCTGGGGATGGACTACTTGATGAGCAGCTCTGCTGGGAAAGATCTGTGGCTCTTCACAGTCAGCTGGTTGTGAGCCAGCACTGGGCCCTGGCAGTGAAGGCAACCAACAGCATCCTGGGCTGCATTGGCAGGAGCACAGCCAGTAGCTGGGGATAGTGACTGTGCCCCTTTGCTCTGTATTTGTGAGATGGATTCTAGAATTGTGCATCTAGTTCTAATCCCACCTCCCCACCCTCACCCCCCAGCTATAAAACAGATTCTGATAATGGAGACCATCAAATTGGTGAGAGACTGAACTTGCCCTAGGCTTGTTCAACCTGGAGAAGAGACAGCTCTGGAGGCACCTAATAGAAATTCTTTATGATGACAGCTGTGGGACACTGGAACACGCTGTTCAGGGAAGCCATAGGTACCCCAGTCTCTGAAAGTGTTTAAGGTCCAGTTGGAGGGAGATTTGATCAACCTGACCTCATGAAAGATGTTCCTGCTCATTGCTGGGCAGGGTAGAACTAGATGACTTATGCCCCTTCCAACAGAAATTGTTCTGTGATTATATGACTCTATGGTTCTCTAACAGTCCAGCAGTAAAACATCTTGTCCAGAAAAATTGTGCACTCTCCATTCCTCAAGGTTTGTAAAATATTGATGGAAGTCTTTTTTTGTTAACTTGTTTTAGCAATTAAGAGAGAGCAAGATTTCAGCAGAATTTTTGCCAATATAAGTAAAAGTATTACTTACGTCTTCATAGTGCTCCTCAGTAAGATTTCAACTTACAAAGTTTGGGGATTTTTGTTTGTTTTGTTGGCAGTGGTGGTTTTGGTGTTCTTTTTTTTGTAAGGAGCAAGCATGAAAAAGTAGTATGTTATGAAAAGAAAAAGGTTTACATTTGCATTGAGGACTAGTGGTGCTAGTGTCCTGGGTTGCAGTGTATCCTATTACCATCCTCAGGAGCTGTTGAAACCAGGTGGGGCAGTGTTTCCTTGCCTCCTCCCCCCAGACTATCTTGCTGTTAATGGCCCATCATTGTCCTGTGCATGACTCAGAGATAACTCCCTCTGGACTATCATCTGTTAATGAGCCCAATCAACACCTGGCCTCATGACTCATTACCCCATTGTGAGATGCTCCACCCAGAGGGAGGAACCAAGCATCCCAGTGTGGATATAATCTGGGACTCTGAACACCAGAGACAACCCTTCCCACTGGATTTCCAGAGGACAGGAGCTACACAGCCACCATTGGACCTTCTGAGGAAGAGCAGACCTTTTTACTACAGGATCACCGCTTCAGAGGACTGCAGCCACCATTCTACCAGACTGCTACCACCACCCTGCCTAACAGGGTGTCAGGTTGTACCTTGACTCTGTCAGTTTGAACCAGTGTTTTCTTTTACTTTTTTCTTCCTTTTCTTTAATTTCCATTAAATTGTTATTCTGACTTGGTGCCTCCCACTGGTTTGTTTTCAAACTAGTACAGCTAGTATGTGTCTTGAAAATAAGACATAATGAGGGCTTACAATTAGACTGATCAGAGAGAGAGAAAGATAAACAATATATGTTAAGGGTCTCAACAAGAAGCTTGCATGCTGGAGTTATATAAAAAAATTGAACTTTTTGTTTAGTAGTTCACATTGTTCCGAGATAGAATACTTTTAGTCATTCTTAATTTCTTATAATGGCTGAGAACCATCAGAATTTTGATATTTGTAATACCAAATGAAAATGTTATTTTTTATACTTTCTGTATTTCTCCAGTTGTCAATCTGTAGGTTAAGAAATCAAATTAATTCAAAATTAATTAATTGCTTTAGTATCAAAGCAGAGCAAATAAGTCATACTTTGAATGGCAGCCTTAATGAAGATGGAATTATAGAAATCATTCAATAGCTTTAATCTGTTAGTTCAGCATATAAAAAAATTTGAAAATTTTAATTAGCATTACTCAGTAAGAAAGTTTTGCATTTTGTTGTCTTTTTCTACCTTGCAGTCAGGGCACTAATATGAAAACAATGAATATAATGATGGGTTCAGCAATACAGTGACAGCTTTTTTTATTAACAATGTTTTGTGGCTCTACATATACTGGAAATCAGAGTTGAGATCACATCCTATTTAAAATAATTGGTGAAAAGATGGGTAATTGGTGAATTAACTAATTTCTGAAAACTTTTTTGAAAGGCACATGAGATAGCAAATACTCAGACTGCAAAGGTTTCTGTAATCCCAACAAGATCTTAGACTGCTAAAAATAAGCTGGATACATGATGCCAAATGAAGAGACACTGCCACTGCCAGGAGGGGTGGCTAGATATTGAAGTACTGGGTAGAAAGAATGTTAGAGAGTGAAATGCTAACAGCTAAGTAGTTCCTTCCTCTCAGACTTTTCTTGCTGTGTAACAGGAAATAAACAGCTCCCTCTTCTGTGTGTCAGTTTTTCAAGTGGTGGAAAAGCCACCTCAAGGTTCCTTTTGGTCCAGGATTGGAGGTATTGTTTGTAGTTTTTTAATCCAGGCAAACGTTACCCCATCTTTTTCCACTTTTCCTTTCAGTTCGATCATTAATTAGTACTATTATATATCAACGTACTTATTGTGATGTACCACAAACATTTGTATCCTTCCAGCTTGAATTTTCTTACTGACCCTATTTCACAGGCACTTATAATTAAACCCATATTCCATATAATAATTTAATCATCAACAGAATTTTTATTTGGGTAAACATTTCCTAAAAATAATTTTAAACATAGGCAGTTAGTTATTACATAGTCAAAAATACATATAAATTCTTCTCTAAAAATTGAACTGCTATGTTTAACTAATGTTTTGCCTATTATAATTCTGAAAATTAAAAGTTCTGTATTTCATGCTCCAAATTGAAGGAGATTCTCCCTCCCACATCTATTATCACTGAATGATGACTCTCTAAACTTTTCCAAAATTATTTAACATCACTATTAGCATTTTTTAGCTTTGCAGCTGCTTCCAAAATAACCCAAAATGTGGGGATGTGGGTAATATCAGTTTGCTTTGTTTTCTGAGGTAATTACCTATTTGTAATGTTCTGTCATGTCTTTGACATATCCTAAAATAAAGTCTTTGAATCACAACTACATGCATCATGCTTCTCTATATGTAAACAGCTTGTCCCCAGCAATTATCAGATTACAGCAGTCCAGTTCTCAGTACCCATTTCTATCAATTTTGTGAACAGAGATTTGTTCCACAGTGCCTTGATGCTATAAACCCACCACACTTTGTTACCTTTAAGTTCTTGCAGAATGAGAACCCGCTTGAAAATTTCTCTGCATGGTTTGCTATCCCTTTTGAATGACCACAGCTCCTTCATCTCAAGCACTGTCTTCTATTTCATTGCAGACCCACATGCTCTGGGCGTGGTGACCTCTTTAAATATCTCACCTATAAACCTTTCATTCTAGTGAATGCTGCATACTGTGGCAATTTGTCTGTTGGGATCATCAGTCTTGCTCTTGAGGTTCACATATGCTCTCTTCAGATGTCTTCATCCAGGAAACACCACATCTCATTCTGCTCACAGATCATAAGATTCCTCTTTGGTTTAGGTCCCTAATCCCTCAGACTCAGAGTCTCTTTTAACTTGTAAGAATAATACTGAAAGGGTAAAAAAAAGACAATAAAACTGGATGTAACGACAGCCAATCAGTCAGTAACACCACCACCTCCCCCTCTGCCTTATATCTCCCTTTCCCACTTACAATCAGCAGCAGCTGTAGTGCAATTAAACTCAGCAGGTGTTCGGAGGAATTACATTTTATCACCACCATCCCCTCTCCTCCTCTGCTCCCCCTTTTCTCCCCCCACTCCCACAAGAACCAACTGCCTTTCTTTATGGGTCTATAAAAAATAGAGAAAGTCGGATATATAACAGCACTAAAGTATCCAAAAAATTAGTAACAGAAGATGATGATATATTGAAGGAAATGTGTCCACAGACATTCACTGGGATTTTTTGGAATAAAAACGTTAATATTCCTTAAACTGATAGTTATAAACTCTTCAGTGTGTCTTCATTGTCTTTTCACTTCATATAAAGCCCTTAACTTGATTGTACAAGGTTCTGAACATTCTTGTCTGGATTCAATAATGTGATTCATCATATGATTATGAAAACCATGATGATGCTTTCATGTGGGCTACTTGCCTGCTTAAAATTACCTAAGAATGTGAGTGCACTGATGATCATAGTGCTTAGCACCTTGCAGAATCAAATGTTAAATAAGTAATATTATCAACTCTTGAAAATACTAAATCTGAAAGGGTTGGATGGAAGACCCAATTTTCTTGTTACTATCCACTACCATTAGTGAATGAAAAACTAATTCGAAATATATTTTATACTCTATATTGCCCATTAGAAGGAAAAAAAAATCCTTCCTGTTTAGTATTTTTTTCACTAATTCTTGTTCAATGTTTCCTCACTTTCTTAGGTTTCTTTGTACTTTCTCTATGATCAGTCATCATGTTATCTAGCAGGTGTTTCTATTTGTATTCACTCAGCTTTACCAGTATACTGAATCACTGTAGGATAGTAGTCAGGCAGATGACAGTGGAAATGACAAAGTAATCTAGTGATAAAATGTCAAAATAAAGTTACCACTTTTATATTAAAGTTCACTCTTTTATTACGCTAAAATGACTTTTTTCAGATCTTGCTGTATTTAAATTGAAAATCACAAGGGCTAATTATAATTTTTAGATATTCTAGTTGATACTAATATTATAGAAACATTTATTTTGAATTAATTTAAACACTTTCAGATTTTAACATTTTACTTTACACAGCTTACATTTCTGTGTGCTATTGCTAACGCAGTAGTTTTCTGTTAGAGTTTTGCCTAAGAGCTTATTCAAAACTGGATCTCATGCTCTTCTGCTCATAAAATTTACTGGGGTGAAAAATAAAAGTTTTAATTAGTAGAACCACATGTTTCAGCATCACAGGATACATTTGTATCACTGACCTATGCAGCCTTTTTGTAGACTGAAACTGTATATGCCTCTGAATTAGGTATTTTAGTAACACCTAGTAACTGTTTGAGCATTTTGTCCCAAAAATATATGACTACAATCTTCTAAAAGTATAATTTTTCTTTAAATTCTTTAAAACACTCAGAAATGTGAGAATTTTTTCTCTAATGAGAAATACATGCAGGTTATTCTAGTTTGCAATTTAATTTCACATAAGATGCTGAAAGTAAGCACACATTCAAATGGACCAAGTTAGTGCAAAGGTTCCATACTGCTCATGGAATAAGCATGAAAAGTGTGAGGAAGTCAATAATGTACTCAAAGACTGTAAAAATACACATGGAGGCACAGAAACATTGCACAAACAGATGTAACTGCTGCATTTCTTAGTCTCACACTGTTGAAGTTTATATTCTTTTATCACAGCTTTTTTTCAATGCAATTCTTGAGTATTAAAGCAGAAATTATATGAACAAGGAAGGCTAGAACCTTGTTGACTGCTCTGAAAAACTTTAGCAGGACTGGAATCTTCAGAGTTAATAAGAATTTTCAACAAGTGAAACTTTTGAATATTACAAATAGTGAATTTTTACACATCATATGGATTCACCAATATTGTGGTACTTGGCCCTATGGTTTAGGGGTATATAACTGCTTAACCCCTAAATCACAAAGGTTGCTGAGTGTAGTAAGAAATCCTGGACTGTAGTTCAGGTTTTACAAGGCAGTGTGCTAAGGATCTTTTTGTTCTCTCCATCCCAGCCCTCTTTTTACTTTTTTTTTCCATTCCTTTTGCGTCAGTCTGTCTCTTTCTCCCTCTAAGCAGCCAAGAAATCAATTGCTCTGGCATTCCTTTCCCTCTGCATATAGTTGGAACATTTCTAAACCTTAGTTAATTGTAGAGTTTTTAGTTTGGCTTGGAAGTTATCAAAAGATAGACATTTCACCACATTTCTCACAGCAGTTTAACCTTCTAGAAGGAACTAATTAGAACTGAGTGAGGCATTAAGACATAATTCACTTGCCAAAAAATATGACTCGCAGCTAACAATGGACTTGGTTTGAATTCACCGAATATTTTCCATTTTTCAATATTAGATATATAAGTTCCTGGAGGTGTAGTTTCTTCTTTTACCCTTTAGTCCAGTGGCTGAACAGCCCTCAGGGTTGTGAAACCCTAGTTTGATGTAATGCATCTGAACTGCTGTCTCTCTTCTTTGTCTCAGTGGAACATTACATAATGTGGAGTATGGAAGTAGCCCCAACAGGATAATTCATTTTGTCTAAATTAACTGGCAGCATTTTTACTAGGACATTGTAATGAAAGCTCATTAACAAAGAAGAGTATTAAATCTTTATCTTTGCATTTCAGAAGTGGTGTTTGAGGAAAAAGAAATAAATGGCTTTTTTTTTTTTTTTTTTTCCTTATAAACATCACATCAGGCATTCTGGAGATGTGTTAATTCCAGTAAGGCAAATAGATGCTGCAAGTCAAAGATGTTAACATGATCCCATCTTTGTATAATAAGCAATTAAACAAGGTCTGGGATTTTGAGTACAAAGACACTTTGGTCTGCCTCACAGAAATCCTTGTGTAAGTGATCACAATTGAGTAAAGCCTTTTTGAATTATTTCTAAAGATGGACAGAAAAATGACAGTAAAGTGTTTTAGAAAGGAAGTACTGAAAAATGCTTTTTTTTTAACAATTTTTTGATTTTGTCTTCTTTGCTGAAACAATCTTTGTAAAAGAAAACCTTTTAGTGCAGTAGGTTAGACAGTACTATGTACAGTTCTGGTCTCAGTATTTCAAGAAAATATTTTGGAATTAGAGAAAGTACATGTAAGGGCAACTAAAATGTTTAGGGGGATGGAGAATGTACTTCATGAAGAGAGACTAAAAAGTCTCTAAAAAGTTTGGAGAGGAGACAACTTAGGAGTGATGGTTTATAACTGAGTTTTACACAAATGTAAACAGTGCATAAACTGAATGCAGAACTGTTAAATCCTGCAGCCCAAGTAGAAACTGCTCCGTGCAAAGAGCATGCATCCAGTTTAAAACAGTTCAAAGGAAATAGATAGTGAATTTATGGGATTTGCTGCCATGACACTGTGTAGAAGCAGAGAATATCAGTCAATTTAAAAAAATGGATTAAGACTAATGCATGGACAATAGGTCCATAAATAGATACTGAAAGCACTGAGCATAGATCTACCTCTTACACCTCTAACAGAATAATTGTAGATGTTGGTGAAGGAGATAGACTTTAGAAAGTGTCCAGTCTTGTGCATTCTCCCTGTATAGCTTCTCCTATTATCACTGTTGGAGACAGAAAACTTGACTTGATGGTCTGACTCTGAAGAGCATTTTTTTTTATGTATCTGTCAGTGTCTTACATGTGATCTCAAAAGCTGGAAGAGCTGGAAGTAATATCATCTTGAGTGAGAGAGTGGTATCTATGAGAAGCAATGACTTCCATCTTCTCATGTTATCTTAATTCAGAACTGTTTACCAGGAGGGAGTTTCTGTTTGGCATAGCTGCACTATACAAGCTGAAAATCAGCATTTTTGCCTTTTTGGAAGGCAGTTTTCTAGTCTGCTAAGTATTTATCAACATGAAAGCATCTCTTTATGAATGAAGAACACAATACTCAATAGTATATTTGATTGTTACCTTGATTTGAAGTCATTAATAGTAGCAATAGTTTTCTTTTAACACAGTAGAGGCACAAAATTAGTTGGTTGATATTAGCTACTTAGCATTGCTTGTCATTTCACTTTGTTGTTAGACCATTCTGGATGGATTGGATTGAAAAAAAGATAAGAAAGTTGTAATTAAATAGTAGGCTCTGGTTTGATTTGCATCACACATAGGATATATGAAAAATTAACACTATACATGCATTACATAAATATAACGTTTTGTCTAAGAGTAAGAGAATGCCATTAACTTCTGTTTTATTTTAGACCTGTTTGAACAAAGCATTAGGCCTCTAGATCCCCTGCTTGCAAAAGTATTTGCTTCCTTTCATAGGGCTACATAAATGTGAGGTCCAGCACTGCCAGAGTCCTATGAAGTATCTAACCAGACTATCGGCCATTATTATTGTTTGCTGAGGTAGGATGAACAGTTAATCATAGATTTCCCTGGTGCATTTTTTGTGTGTGTGAAAATTTTAGATTTGTCAAGATAACAAGCTTGGTGGATGTGGTAATGTCAGGTTAATGGTTGGACTCTTAAGTTCAACTTAAGACTCTTAAGATCTTAATGATCTTAAGGTCCTTTTCCAACTTAAATGATTCTCTGCTTCCATGATAGTTCCTAGCTTACACACTGGCAAGCCTCCTAGTAACCTGTTATTCCTCTATTCTTTTGTGCATTCTCTTCACCTACTGCTATTAAAACTCAGATTGCTTACATCTGTTTGTCTCTTAATATTTTCTTAGAAGCTTTGAAAACCTATAGTCTTCCAAGCTGTACTGTATTTCATATTTTCTGCTTCCTGGAGGCTGTTCTGGGGAAAGGTGTTAATTTGGAGTTAAGGCTCTGTTCCGTTTTCCTGCCTGTATTGTAGTTTCTCTCCTACCACTTCTGACCTGCCAGTGGCTCAGCATCTATTACGGACTTCATTGATCTTTCTCATCACTTCACTCTCATACAGGCTGTCTACTCATCATCCTAGACAGCATTGCATAAATTTACATAATGTCCAAAAATATTTACTCTTGTTAAAAAACATAGCTAAGACTCCTACAGTGAAGGAACAACCTCCTACAGTGCTTTTTGAGCCACTCTCATTCTCTGATCTCCCTGAGAGGGTCTAGGTCTTCAGTTTCTTTGTCACTTGAGAAGGGAGAATCATTTTACTCCTCTCTCACAAGAAATCTTCCCTAGTCATCTTACCTGCAGTCAGCTTTCACACATTTCTAGGGATAGAAATCTATGTACTAGTCCTGCTCTTGAGTCAGATGAGCATTTGCTGCTGAATTTTATAGTTATGGGAACCAAGCAAGCTAGTCACCAGGGAATATATAAAGTATAAATGTTTGATCTGTTCTCCACCTTATCCTGTCAATCTTTGCCTGAGGACTCTGGTATTGTGAATGGCACTGTTGGCTAACCTCAAGGACTATCTACATATTATATTTCTTAACAGTGTCATTCACCTTAAAATTACAGCCAAGGGAATGCATCCTGATTTTTGCTGTTTTTTTTTTTTTTTTTAATTGTGGACTTCTTAATACTCTCTGTGTGTATGCTTAATTCCGTGCTTTTCCACCCCAGTTTTGCTTTCCATTTTTCAAATATTGTAATTATCCATCAGGTTATGGACATGCCTCTCTTTGAAGTACTAATTATATTTATTACTCTTTATGAATCTCTTTTTTCTTTGACCATATTGAAAGTTAGTGCTTAACAATCACGGATTCTTAGATAAACATCAGTTTCCAGCTCAAAAATTAAACAGTCTTTATCTCTTATGATGATGGTCAAAACACCCTCAATTACAATAGCATTATGTGGTAGCCATATTTCTTAAAAAACACTAGTGATGAGTTATTGGTAGATAATGTAACACTCATTTCTAATCATTCCTTTTCTTCTTGTTGTTTCTTTGTGTACAACTCTGACAGATTCCATTCTGATTTTTGTCCAAGTGCCAGAAACAGTTTCTTTTCAGTCCTTAATTTTCAGTTCTGCTGTCTGTTACTATTACAGCCTCAATGTGTAAATAGCAATCACAGCAAATTCTTTCAAGTTTAGGTGAAAACTGATCTGTTTCAGGTGGGCTGTTCAAGAAATTTGCCATCTGGGGCACACAGCATGTTACTGGGGTTGCCTGCATGGCCCAGCCTTGGCAATATGCTGGGATAACAGCAACTGAAAAAGGCAGGAAAGTAAGAATAACAGGATAGGTGAGTGGGACAGCCAGACTATTCACCACCGACTGATAATTCTGGAGATGGAGATGAAGATGACCATCAGTGGGATTAAATACTACCAAAAGAACTTCAGGGACTTTTGAAACAGAGGAGTCAGCTTGAAAAGAAATAAGAAGGAGAAGAGAAGTTCTGAGACTTGTAATGTGGGGAAAAAAAGAGAGCACAACAAGTAACAGGGGTGTCATGACCTTGGTGGATGTGGCTCAGTGGCTCTGGGAGCTCTGACTGGACCTGGCTGCATGACATCCCTGTGGATACCCCCAGGCCAGCATGGAGGCACCCGGCTTGCATTTCATGGAAGGCTGCTTAGAGATTTGGACATGTGTGATAACATATTGTAGTACTGTGGTGTATCTCTTGTGTTGCTGATACATATCACAATGTATAGGTTATTGCTTGATAGTTAAATCTTTAATAAACCAATAAACAAGTTTGAATCTGATTTGATTGAAATAATATGAATATTTTCCCCTTTTACTTTTTTCCAGTGAATGATTATACTAAACACACACAGAGTGCTCAGCCAGTGTATATACGAACTTGAACTAAAATGAGAATGTGTAAGTAGATAATTTTTGGAATGAAATTAAACCACACTGGATAATACAAATGCAAAATAATGCATTTTTTGCTCTCAACATACAACCAGAAGTTACTGAGTTACCACCTATCAGTTGGCCAACAGCATTAGCAACTTCATTTGCTTCATCACTCAATAGCAATTTAAAGTCAAGTTTTAAAGCAAAAAGCAACATATAATTTAATTGTATATTTGATTGTACCAAATATCCCATTTTTACATTAAAAAAAGGGATTTTACTGATTCAGACTGATATAAAAATTTAACATGCAGGCTGATATAAAGTTTTCATCACTAAGTAATTTTCTGATTTTTTTACTCTTTAGGATGCTTTCTCTTAGACATTGCTGAGGGAACATTTCACTGTTGGAAATGAGCTCTACTTTTTAATAAGGTTGACAAGGAGAATTTTAACGGATTATAATTAGGTAAACTCCCAGATGAGTCTCCCCTCAAAAATAATTAATTGTAAGGACTTAGGAGGAAATAACCTTGTAATCTCTGATTTCTTTTCTTGTAAAATTCTGTTATTTACAATGTGTTAGTTGAGAGTCAAAAGTGTATAAAATTTCTTTGCTGTTTCTATAAAGTGATGTTTGAAGTCAGACTTCTGTCAGACTGAATAGTGAAAATTAAATCTGTTATGCATCTCAAATATTGTGTATACAGTCTTTAGACACAAGAACTTTTAGGCTGGGAGTTGAAAACTGCTGAGTTCTTTCCAATACTGCACTAGAAGCAGGAAAACTTTAGCATTATATTAGATAAAATCAATGTCTAGATTTTTCTTTTAAAATGCCATATAACTATTATTTTAAATTTCAAATATCAAGAAACTGAAATCTGGAATTTATTTTAATTGTTTTTTGTAGGTTTTTTTGCTTTTTTTCAGGAAGTTTTAAATTTATAAAAAAAACATGAATTACCAAGACTACCATTATGGTGAATGTATACTGACATAGTACTAAAAATTCTTTCAGGAGTCACTTGCTGGGTAGTAGTAACCAACAAAATCTTTGAAATGCAACAATGCAATGATTTTATAAGTTGGACTTTGGGGGTGTTTAATTAAGAATGCAAATATTTTGTTTTTATAGAAGGTGAATAAACATACAGAGCAACTCTAAAGCAAACACTTCTTTAGAGTAATCTCACAAAAAATTAGGTTTGGAAATGTATTTGTTATTTATGTTTGTCAGAAGTTACTGAAGTAATTTTTTAAATTTTAGAAATACTCACAGAAATGTCAAGTCATATGTCTTATCATTTGCCAGTGAATAATGGAAAACTGCTTTCCCTTCAGATCCACCCAAGTGTGCTGAGGGAGCTGGCAGAAGTGCTTAGCAAGCTTCTGTCAATCATTTACCAATAGTCATTGTTATCCAAGGAGGTCCCAGTGGAACACTAGCAAATGTGCACCCATCTACATGAAGGGATGGAAGGAAGGTTTGGAGAACTACAGACCTGTCATTTTGACCTTGGTGCCAAGAAAAGTTATGGAGGAGATTGGCTTGAGCACCATCACACAGTACGCACAGGACAACCAGTTCATCAGGCTTGGTCAGCATGGGCAGGTCCTGTGTGACAAACCTGGTCTCCTTCTCTGACAAGGTGACCCACTCAGTGGATGAAGGAAAACACAATGCATGTTGTATATCTGGGCGTTAGTAAAGCCTTTGACACCATTGCCCACAGCATTCTCCTGGAGAAACTGGCTGCTCATGGTGTGGATGGGTGCATTGTTTGCTGGGTAAAAACTGGATGGATGGCCGGGCCCAGAGAGGGGTGGTGAATGAAATGACATCCAGTTGGTGGTGGCCATAAGTGGTGTTCCCCAGGGCTGTCTTGAGGCCAGTTCTGTTTAACATCTTTATCAATGATCTGGGTGAGAAGATGAAGCACAGGCAACACTAAGTTAAGCCTGTAAGATGAAATCCTAGATTTGACAATGATTATCTCAGCTTCTTCATGGCAATACCTGGGAAAAGCTACATTTTTGTAGTCTCTAGTGAGCTCCTTCTGGTTTTACACTTTTGATGAACATGGCATACAAAGAGAATTTCCAATAGGCAGCAAAAGCCCTTTCTAAAGTGTTTGTAAGCCACATAGTTTAAAAAACCTCAAAATTAATGTCTTACTATTTTAATTTGTGCTAATTATGTTATTTTGCTTTGCATAAGCATTACCTATAGTATATTTCTGTATACCAGTATGTCAGACTCTGGCAGTGCTTCATTCCTTAGTAGGGTATGCCAAGGCTGTTATGAATGTTTAGTGTACTTTTCTAGATATTTGTGTTAACTCCTTATCTTATTTTTTCATAACCTTGTACTTTTTTGAAAGAGAAAGTATACAAACATTTGGTTTTTTATAGTTTTGTCTGTTTTTCTGTTTTCGGTATTCAAGCACACAGTGTCAAGACCAAGTGTTACTGATTTATTCTTTGAGGAGCTATGGAAAGGAAGCAAAAGAGGATTTAACTTTGCAGGGGAACAATTTGTGCTTTTCAAGCATTATCTTCTGATTTTGCACACAGCACTGTCATTATTTGGATGAACATTTCATTTCTTTGGAATGTATTTATTGTCTTAGTTTCTATATTTCTGTATACCAGTATGTCAGACTCTGGCAGTGCTTCATTCCTTAGTAGGGTATGCCAAGGCTGTTATGAATGTTGATGACATGCTTCAATCATGTCCATTTTTGCAGAACATAATTATGCCAGCTGAGTATTATAATATTCTTCCTTCCAACCACTGTAACTTCCTTTTAAAATTAATTATTTACTAGCAGCTAATAGTCTTTTAGGTAGAGGAGAGAAGAAACACCTTTCCTACTAATATACTGGTCACTAGGCTAATTAATTTTAATTTTCATCTGTTTGTCAGAGGAAAATTCTTGTCCAGTACATATAAAGGTAAGCAAAAACCACCCAACTGGTGGGTTTTTTCCAGTCAGCTGTAATAATCTGCTTCCTAGAAATTGCTTAGAATTTGGTCATCAGACAAAGAATAAATCAATTCCTTCCCTCTCATTTTCTTTTGAGGTAGTATACCTATAGAAATACAACAATAGTGCAAAAAGGCTGTCTCAATCCAGTTTACTAAAAGCACCTGAAGTTAGAAGTATTATCTGGTTAGTGGTGGAAACAGTATAACTTTCTTATGAGGAAATCAAACCTGTCTTGTATCTCTTTATATTGACTGGCTTGCAATGGTTGATCTAGCTGTGAATATATAAACAGTAATGACATTTCAAAACAGGCAATATTTGCATTTCACTACCAGTAAATTCTGCAGAGGCAGGCTGTGCTTAATATCTATCCCTATATTCCAAGCAGTGGAAAAGTGAAATTAAATATATACTACAAAATGTAAGAGTAGAAGGTAATTTGTCTTAGAATCTATAACCCAATTTTCTTAATTTATTTTCAGAGATTTCAAATTTTATCCAGACATCTTGCTAATCTCTTAAGCAGCACTGTATTTCCCTTCTTATGGTGACATGTTTCCTAGGTTGTCAGTTGAACAATTGAGTACTCTTAGACTTGAAATTTTAATCTGACAGTAAAATTAAAGAAAAAGGTAGTTTGAGCCATCCTTTGCCTTAAGGTAGTTGTTTTCCCTTTCCCCATCTTGCCTGTCTGATCATTGTATACTTTAATTATTCATGTGAAGTCCTGTCTTTAGCTTATATCAGTTAGAATTTGGCCATCAAACTCAATGTAAAGCAGATTGACACTCAGTTTGTTGATGCAACGAGTAAATGAGGTAATCACTTTTGGTGAATTTGATCAATGAAATATATTAATTCTTTTGCTACTTAGTAGAATATTATTTAGTTTCTCTTTTCATTTATTTTCATTTTTTAAATTAAAATATGTACATTTCAATTAAAATGAAATAATTTCATCATTAATTTCACCGTAATTTCTAAAATATCTCAATATGTTCTAGGAATAAGTTTTTTGGATTTTAAGCAAATGAAAACCACAGAGAGATTCTTAATATCAATGTTTCTTTTCGTAAGAAAATTTCCAGCATAAAGAGATGGATGAAAAATGTAAATGTTTTTAATTAGAAACATTTGCAGGTTCCAGATATTTATTTTCTATTAAACAGTAAAGGAAAAGACATTAAACAGTAAAGGAAAACTTTGAAAGCATGGACCCATTGCTCCAGTGAACCTCACCAATTAATTATCTTCATTTTTAGCATCTGAATATTTATGAAGGTTGAGGTCAGTAAACTGGACCAGAAAGGGAAAAATCTAGTTAGATACATAAGCAGCATGTTAAATGCAATGAACAGGAAGACCAACTAAATCAAGTTGAGCAAGTAAACTAGAAACTGGAGCATGAACAAGAGATTCATATATAACTGGTATATACTTCATTTGGTCTTTATGTACAGCATACATTCACCTAGAAGAGAGCTGGAGAGGTCTGTTTTACAAGGGCATTTACTGGTGAGACAAAGGCTGAAAAAACCCCAAAACCAAACCCTGAAAGAGGGTGTGTTTAGATTATATTTTTAGGAAGATTAGAACTATAAGATTAGCTATTAGGAAGAAATTCATTACTGTGCGGGTGGTGAGGCGCTGTAGCAGGTTACCCATGGAAGTTGTGGATGCCCCATCTCTGGGAGTGTTCAAGGCCAGTTTGAATGGCACTTTGAGCAAGCTGGTCTAGTGGAAGGCATCCTTGCCCATGGTAGTGGGGTTGGAACTGGATGATCTTTAAGGTTGCTTCCAACTCAAACATTCTATAGCTCTATGATTCTATGATTTTGTTGATATAAATACGTTATTATTATATATAAATTATAAAAATTACACTTATCATAGAAAGGGCTCACAGATTCAGGGCTAAGAAAACTTTCTCCATTTTGGGTGGAACTTCCTTCAAAATTGTCATGTATTTTCCAATGTGTTTCAATTTCAAGTACATATACATGCAGCAAAATAGCATTTGAAGTGACAGCCGATCTGAAACCAATGCTGCTGTACTATGCATTAAAATGAAGGTAATAATGATTTAATGGCTACTTACTTGGAAATGGCTGATGGCATCATTATTGTTCCTTACACATTGTTTTGGCACCTTCTGTAATGTCTTAAAAGTGGGGAAATAGCTTAGGGTGTGAGAGGGTTTGCTTACTGTTGTTCATCCAACTGTTCAAACCAGATGTCCTGCCAATAAAGTTGGAAAATATACTGAGGCATAGTTGGCATGGCTATTGATGTGCATCTGTTGCATGTTTTATACAAAAAAAATGATGTCCTACTCTAATAACTGCCCAAACAGAGAGGACTGAAAACCTATGAGATATTCAAACTTGCAGCAAGAACTTTTAGAGCACAAAGAGTTGACATAGATTTTTTTTTATTTTTTAAGACTCATATCCATTTTCATATCTCAAAAAAATTAAATAAACCTTAACAAACATCAAAAAAAGATGTGTGAGAAAGCTTGAAATAAACTATAGGTAACAAATCATAAGTACACAAGAGATATTGAGCATAATTTTATGGACAAAAATATCTTCAAATAAAGGAAATGCTTTTAATGAAGTCTAATACAGTTCTGTGCTTCAGAACCACAGATATAAGGGTGTCTGAATAAGGGTATCTAAAATCAGTGTATTAACTTGCAATAACTTTGTACTCAAAATGTAAAACCCAAGAGCCCCAAAATAACTAGAAAAAAGTTAATGAAGGCACACACAGATACACTTGCACACACAAGCATAAAAAACATCTGCAGTGAGCTGGAAAACTGGAACTGCTGAACAAGCAACAGAAGTTTAGTCTTCACTTAAAAGTGCTGGGGTTGTTTCATTATTTATATTACAGATGTGTGATTGCAATAACATGCCCTTGAAATTCCAAATAGAATTAGTTCTTGTTACTGGGAATAATAAACACTTGTACATTTTGTAGAACAATTCTATTTCATGCTGTAAATGATTACATTAAATAAAATATGAAACTTTTATTTATGTTTTATATGTATTCTTTTGAATATAATTATTTTCAAAAGATAACCCTAATTAGATGCATATCAAATAGATAATAAGCATATATAAAGTATTTTAAATTCACATTAATATCACAGAATCACAGAATGAACTAGGTTGGAAAAGACCTTTAAGATCATCTAGTCCAACCTATGACCTAACACCTCCTCATCAACTGAACCATGGTACTGAGTGCCGTGTCCAGTCTTTTCTTAAACATGTCCAGGTACGGTGACTCCACCACCTCCCTGGGTGGATGATTCCAATGCCCAGTCACTCTTTCAGTGAAGAATTGTTTTCTAAAATCTAACCTAAACTTTCCTTGGTGCAGCTTCAGACTGCGTCCTCTCCTTCAGTCAGTTGTTTTCTGGGAGAAGAGACCCACCCCCACCTGACTACAACCACCTTTCTTGTAGTTGTAGAGTGTGATAAGGTCACCTCTGAGTCTCCTTTTCTCACAACAGCTCCAGCTCCCTCAGTCATTCCTCATAGGGCTTGTGTTCCAGGCCCCTCACCAGCCTTGTTGCCCTCCTCTGGACACGCTCAAGCATCTCAACCTCATTCCTGAACTGAGGGGCCCAGAACTGGACACAGTACTCCAGGTGTGGCCTCACCAGTGCCGAGAACAAGGGAAGAATGACTTCCCTGGTCCGGCTGGCCACACTGTTTTTGATACAGGCCAGGATGCCGTTGGCCTTCTTGGCCACCAGGGCACACTGCTGGGTCATCTTCAGTCGGCTGTCGACCAGTACCCCCAGGTCCCTTTCTACATGAGCACCGTCCAGCCACACCACCCCCAGCCTGTAGCGCTGCAGGGGGTTATTGTAGCCAAAATGCAGGACTTGGCGCTTGGACTTGTTAAACTTCATGTTGGCCATATATCCACCCTATCTGGGTCCCTTTGCACAGTCCTCCTACCCTCTAACAGATCGACACATGCTCCCAGCTTGGTGTCATCTTCAAATTTACTGATGGTGGACTCAATCCCCTCACCCAGATCATCAATGAAGATATGAAACACGACTGGCCCCAGCACTGATCCCTGGGGACCCTGCTAGTGACTGGCTGCCAACTGGATCCAGCACTGTTAACCACCACTCCCTGAGCCCAGCCATCCAGCCAGTTCTTAACCCAGCAAAGAGTGCATCTGTCCAAGCCATGGGCTGCCAGCTTTTCCAGGAGTATGCTGTGGGGGACAACATAAATACATATTATTTCAATTTATACTCAAGATAGATCAATATTTCAAAAATTCTGTGGTTTTTGGGGAATTTTTCTGCATCTGCCTTATTTTGATCCTAACAATTATACGCTTTCAAGCTGTAATATTTTAAAAATACTGGTATTACAAAAATTTTAATGAGTGATTAAATCTTTTACAAACTTTAATAATTCTGAATATGAAGAGCTAAATATATTTGTTAAAGTGAACCAGGTCTTCAGAATTTCACAGCTCAGTACAACAAATCTGCTGAAGACTTGCCCCTAGACACAGTACATCTGCTGTTTTTCATAATGTGATATTGTTACATGTTCTGCTAACCAAAAAAAATGTCATATTAGATAAGTTTAACAGTTTACCTACAAAATTCTGATTAATCTTTTTGAGAAAGGAAATCACTTTCTCATGAAACATGATACCACCCTGAAGTATTAATCTTTAAAAACCAAAGTTATGTATTAGCTGTCTAAAGTATCATTGTTCTAACAACTTACCATGGGTTAAAATCCTTTTTGCATCCTTCTTCTCAGTTTTTAATAAATGTGCTTTTGATCATATTGTTTTAGAATATCATCTGTACCTTACAGTTCAACACTTTGTAGGGTATATAAATAGGGATTGTGATTTATGGTCTTGATAGAGATAGATTTCTGGATTCCCCCAAAATGGCTGGTACAAATTAGCACAAAATTGCCACCAGAGATCTTCCACATAAACTCTGCGGCATTAATAACTACTAGTTTAAAACTGTAGCACTGCCATACAGAGCTTTTCTGTATTTTCCTCACATATTGTCTTCAAAAGCATTTTGAACAACTCTTTTCTGTTCTCTGGGGTTTTTTGTGTGTATAGTTTGGTTTGCATTTGCTGATGATGCCCAGTATCTGACCTGATGAGGGTCAGTTGATCATGGGTAAATGCTATTGATAAGATGGGTGTCTTAGTCTCATTGATACCATTCCAAATCCTTCATCTTCTTTAGATAGGACTTTTTTGTCAGTACATGTCCTTGTATGTGATTTCCCAAGATGTTACTTGGCCTTTAAAAATATCCCCTTTTATTTTTTTACATGCTTTCTGATTAAAGGAAATTTTGCAACTACTTATAAAACCTGTTTCTCGAAGACAAACCCAACATTTTTAAGGGTACCAGCTTTACTGAGATATAGGAACATTCAATGTGTGTGCACACAAATATTTACAAATCATCTTGACATGCCTGTCAGTACAATAGTTTCAGAGATAAATTTCTTAAAAAATATATGGTTTTTCCCCATAACTGGTACATTCATGCATCCTGTGTCCTGCACTGTGCAAACTTTTTCAATGTTATTGAAAATATCTGTTCTCCAACCCTGTGCTGAACTACCATGTCTGGACATCACGGCTAACTGCTGGGGTTAGCACTGCCTGCTTACTGATTACTTTCTCTGCCAGTGCCTAGAAATGCTAGTGGTACCAAACTTCTCGTATTTGTCTGCTACTGTGAATTTACACTTAGCAGAGTAGACATTTGGAAAACAGTGCTAACTTCTGTAGCTTACTATCATTAATGATATTTCTCAGTTCTGCAGTTTGTATACAATACTTCTGGACAATCACTGTGAGTGGAACTTACACTGACACACTTGAAAAAGGATGAATGTTTTCTTACTCCTAAGTTGAAATCCTCATAGATGTTGTCAACATTGTGAGTTTGTTGATCTTGCCTTGAGAGCTTTGATTTGCTGCGGTGTTGAGGCAGAAGCATGGTGGGTTTTTTTAATTAACTGAGATGGGAGTGCAATTGCACACAGTGATTAGAACAACACAGCTATCATAGAGTAAGGATCAAATTTTTGTTGAGAAATACGTCCTAAATGAACTGTTCTAACAGAGCACCTATCTCCTCATGGTAGTAAACTGTTTAATTATCAATGAGATTTCCCCCTGCCCCTCCAAATTAACTTATGAAAACACCACTGAGTTTATTGTTTTGTGCATGCTCCCCTCACTTGCAGTCCTTCCTATCAATGTGGTTATTTTCCTGTACATTGAGCAATATAAGGAAACTTGGATATTACATATTTTAAAAGGCTCTTTGGTGTTCTTAAAGAAAAAAAGAAGTCTAAGGATGGATGATTATTGGAACAAAGCTTCTAACTGCAATACTACTACCTTCTAACAAAAATGCCATGTTATCATAGGTATAATTCAAGGACAAGACAATTGTAGAACCCATAAAAAAATGAGGAATCAAGAAATACTTTAGTGAAATGTTTAATTAGGCAAGAAAACATCTATGGTTAAGTAAATATATTAATACATAACTCTCAGAAAGAACAAATGCTAGCAATAGGAGAAGTTTTGACTAAATCATTATTTCTTTTGGGCCTAGATGCATATTTTATACAGAATCTTGAGCACATATTTTGATATTTAATTTGTAGAATTTGAAATGTATTTTATTCCCAAACAATGTCCACTGAAACACTGAGATATTCAGGAACATTTCCCTTAATTCTCTAAAAGGGCACACTGTTCAGTCATCCCAAAAATATTTAGTTTTAGAAAAACATATTAATAAAAAATATTATTTTTGGTCATATAGTTTGGTCATAAAGACACTTTAATGATATGTGTCTTTATCGTGATTTGCTTGTCACACAGTCATGCGTGAGTTTTCCGTGCAAAGTGGACAGGAATTCACAGCAAAAGGTTACAAGTGAAAGATTTAGAAACCTGTTAGTGGCTACATGCATATAACTCTGTATGAGTATTGTCTGCATCAGTTGGATTCTCTTAGTTAATGTGATTAAATAATGAGCTCTTCTAAATTGAATTCAAACTGAGTCATGACATTAAATCTTCATTTCCTGATAAGTTAGACCTTGTTCTTGGTTTGAAGACAACTGCCTTCCTTGTGCCATACTTGCTTTCTGTGGAAAGCAAGGACATAATCTGAGGAAGTTTTCCCTCTTCTGAGACCTAGAATAGAAAAGTTTTAGCTCTGCACAAATAATGTGTGTCAAAAAGTGTTTATTACCTTCGAGTCTAGTATTTCATGGCTCTATAGGGTAAGAAATTGGAATTCACTGCCATTCAGGACAAGTCTCTGAGGACACTATCTATGGAGAATGAAAAACTTTTCATCAAACACATAAGAGCACTATATAACTCACATATGGGAAGAACACATACAAACACAGCATGGTTGATGTTGGAAGAGACCTCCAAAGTTCATCTGGTCCAACCCCACTGTTCAAGTAAGGTTGCCTAGAGCCAGTTGCCCAGGACCATGTCCAGACAAATTTTGAATATTTCCAAGGATGTAGAATCTACAACATCCCTGGGCAACATTTGCCAGTGCTTAGAGTGAAAAAAATATCCTGGTGCTCAGAGGGAACCTCTTGTGTTTCAGTCTGTGGCCCTTGCCTCTGGTCCTGTCACTGAACGCTACTTAGAAGAGTCTTCTTTACACTCTCAGATATTCACAGGTATTGATAAGAACCTCCTGAGCCTTCCCTTCTCTGAGCTGAACAGTCCCTGCTCATAGGAGAGATGCTTCAGTTCCTAAATCATATTTGTGGCTCTTTATTAGACTCATTCCAGTATGTCCATGGTTCTTTTGTGCTGGGGAGCCCAGAACTGGACAGAGCATTCCAGGTGTGGCCTCAACAGCACTGATTAAAAGGGAAGGATCACCTACATCAACCCACTGACAATCCTTTGCCTAATCCAGATGAGGACACCATTCCTCTTTCTTGCAACAAGGACATTGCTGGCTCACGTTCAACTGGTGTTCACCAGGAACCCCAGGGCAAAACTGGTTTCCAGATGTTCACCCTCCAGCATAAATTGGTAGATGAGGTTATTTCTCCTGTGGTGCAGGACTTTGCACTTTCCCTGGTGGAACTTCATGGTGTACTTGTCAGCCCACTTCTCCAGACTGTCAAGATGCCTCTGGATAACACCTTGACTCTCTAGTGTATCAGACAACTCTTTCTGTTTTGTGTTACCAGCAAAATTGCCCGGAGTACATTCTGCCCCATTATCCAGATTGTTAATGAAGACGTTTAACGAGACCTTTGTAAAAGTTCTTCAACTATATATGTTGCTATATATATGTTCTTCAACATATACCTAAAAGAATTCCTTATGCTAAATTTATAATAAATTCTGTTTGATGGATGCTTCTCATTAAATAACCTGAAAAAAATTATTTTCAGAATTTCTTATAAAGCTTTTGAATCAGAACTAATATTATTACCTGGAGCATAATTTTCCAATGATACCATTATTTTATTGTTGCAATAATTCCAAAGAATTAGGCTCCTACAAGTACAAGGTTGCTACTCAGTTTCAGATAAACCATTTACATGGTACAACCTCAGATTAACCATTAGAAGTGAAAGCCGCTCCAAAAAAACCCTGCCTAATTGAAGTCGCATATATACAGAGTTCATACCTAATAGTTCTATCTTATTAATATATCAGCTACTGGATGATAATTTGAATAAATAATACAGTTCTAACTCAGTACACATCAGATAAAAATGAATCTGAGTTTTCTAGTTTGATACTATCTTAATTTTTCATTTTTTTTTTAATGCTTAGTAGATTGCGTGGAAAACTAAGGCTTTACTAGATTTGCATCTTGCATAGCAAGCACAGCTGCTCTGACACAATAGACAATAGCAAGCAAGGTAATAGTTGTCTTGACTTTACCTGCAGAAAATATCTGAAAAAAGCATTTAGCTTTTTGTTTTATGTTTTCTTTCCTTTTTTTCCCTATGACATCTCAAACTGAAATGCAGCAAATCCTCTTTATCTTTAGTTTTGTTTGTGTGTAGAGCATAAACCACGTTTAACACATAATTATTTATTAGGTATTTATTGTAGTCATTTTATAAATCAGAATTACTTCCTCCCCTGCTGTTTTCTATCTAGTCACTGGATTCACCAGGGATAGAGGCTGACCAGTACAGTAAATAGTAAGTGGGAATTTTTTCATGAAACTTTACTATGTGTAAATTCACACTCCTAAAATAAAAAATTACATATTTATTATTTTGGAAAGCACCTTGGTTAGAGATGAAAAGCATGGAAATTAATGATAAGAGACAGGAGACTACAAACAGCTGATAAATAAATATGCAGAAAGAAAAATTAGCATTCTGAAAATATGATTAACTTAAGGGGGAAAACCCTAAACTCTGATATTCTTTTGTTAATTGAGGAGGAAGATAAGATCCATCATTATGCAGATAGCTGAAAGTTTACAAACATATTTGGCTTGTGTCTGATTAGAAGTTGAATAGGTCTGTGGTTTCCTGACTAGCCAGGTGGCAGTTATGTCCCAGGCAAAGCTGCTTCATCTCTCTTGCAGAATTTTTTCCTTGTGATTCTTCCATTTGCTGTTCAGACACTGCTGTTTCTCCAACCACAGGATAAACCAGATCAAGGAGATTACTTGGAGCTATCAGATGTGGAAAAAAAAATGCAGGGGGATTTTTCAGCTGGGTCATATTCCATATACAATCCAAACTTTATTTTGTGTTTTTTGTCAAAATCAAGTTTACTGAAATACCATCTAGATAAGGGCATTTGGTTCAGGAAGGGTGTTTGACATCTTGTCAAGCATCTGACACCTTGTCAGATCATCACTGAAAAGCTATCAGAAATACATTCATGGATCATCAACATTAATTGTGTTACAACTAGTTGTCCATCCACTGGGACAATGTTTTTCGTACTTCTGGTAAGCATGAAGGAAGCATCTGTGTGAGGAAAACTAGGAAGCAGACAAAAAGATATGTTTCAGAAAAATCTCTTGGCAGTTTGGTGGGTAGGTGAGCATTCATCACCATACATCAAAAGGACTTCAGGTGAAAGAGACTAAGAAAATTCTTTTCAGCCCTTCAATAAGGCCTTTATTTTGACTATGCACAGTCACTGTAGGATGCATCAAATACAGTAACAGTGCCCTGATAAATCAAATATGATAAACTTGTAAATATAACCTAATGGAGCATTAGTGAATTTGCAGAAGGACCTCTTTTTGTATGTTGTCAGTGGTCTGGAAGCAGACAAGATTATTGCTGATATAATGTGTAGATGAAAAGAAAAATGCTGAAGTGCTAAATGACAATTTTTATTTTTTTCTTGACTGATTTTTTGAGTTTTTGTTGAGATCTCAAATATGTCATCATTGCAGAGCTGTGAATTTTAGAAAATTATGGTAGAAAGAAATCATGCTTTTATGATTTTATGTAGTTTAGTATTTCCTTTTGTTGGGATACAGTACTGGCAAGATCTTTGATCTATAACTATGGAAAATTTTAATACAGTTACAGAGATGCTACCAGTTTTTGTATGAAGACAGAGGATGCTGTTACTTCAATATTGTTTATTTATTGATTGTCTGATACTTTGAAGAATAGCACAGCAAATGTTCATGGTTTCAGAAGAGTTATTGGAAAGATCTGAGGCCTGAGAACCAACTCACTGAGAGACACAAGAAAAATCTGGTCACATTAATCTTTGTATAAATATAAGAAGAGTTTATTTTTGCACAATCCCTAGCAACTATAGAAGTAGAAAATTAGTACTAGAGGCCCTCAATCTGAAGAAGACAATGAGTTTCAAGGATGGTGATGAGAGAAAGCTAGAAAAATTTGTATTAAAAATGTCACATTTTCTTTTAACAGTGTGTGTAACTGATGTTGAACAAGCCTACCAGATGATAGGGTAGATTCTTCATGCACCTGAATTGTTTAGTTTTAAATTACATGTGTTTCTAAATAATAAACATCAGCTAGAGGAAAAGCTATAGGACAAAATAAATACTTGATGAAATTCATTGTCCTGTGTAGAACAGAAAAAATTGCCGTTCTTAACTTTAAAATATTAGCTTGTGATCTTCAGTATGAAGAATCATATTTTATACTTTTTAGGAATAACTGGGAATTCCTCATGAGGAATACTCATGAGCAGGTTTGTTTTTGGATTTTTTTTGTAAGTCTACTGAAACCAAGTTCAAACTACCTTAAGGGCTAAATGAATACCACATGCTGTCTTAGATCCTAACACGTTTTCACTTCTGAAGAACAAACAATAAATGGGCATTAGCCTTAAAATTTATTTTTTTAAACTCTCTCTCACATAGCTCTTTGTGTTCTTTGAACAAAGGGAATTCAGTGAGTTAGATTTCAAAAGAACTCAAAGAAATGACATCTCAAAGAAATGGTCAAATAACTTGGAACTTTCTCTCTCTCTCTCTCTCTCTTTCTCTCTCTCAAAATTGCTTGCTGAGGGATGTTTGTAACACAGTTTTTTGAATAAATAGCCAAACTGCTTCCTAGACAACAACTGAAGTAATTCTGAATTTTAAGAAACTCTGTAGTGTTGACTTCCCAGGCTGAAAGAGAAAATCCAGGGAAGTCACAGAAATTATGTCCATCCTTTGTCCAAAAAATCAATTATAGAACCTAGCAAAACAGTCTGAGAGTAATTTCTGGTTGTCTTCAAACTTGTTTTCTTCTCTAAATTGCATACAAATTAGCCCTCTGGGATAGCTAATTTGATGGCTAGTTGAGTTTCCTTTAATGTTGTCCTTTTTAGCAAGAACGTAGTCTTAACTATGAAGCTGTGAAATGGCAAAAGTTTTAGCTAAGATATAGCATTTACATATTTGGTTAATATTTTCACTTTAGTGTTTACTAAATAATGAAACAGAATACATGTTTTAAAGAAAAGTAATATCCAGAATAATAAAATCAGTTCTTCTAAATATTTAATCACTGAAGATTTAGAAAAATGATTATTATTGCTTATCTAAGGAGCCCACAACTGGGACATTCAAAGTCTTATTTACATTCATAGTAACTGAAGAGTTTGATTAGGAGCAAGGTTAAACATGACAATGAAACACCCACAACTGTGCTTATATATGTTTTGCTATTACATGACTGGACGTGTTTTTAACTACCAAACCAGTAAAATTGAACAACACTGACATCCTGATAACTGAACTCACCTAGTAACACCAAACATTTGAAAATGATTGACCAGCTGACAGATGTCCTTATCACAGAGGGATCATAAAAAACCCCTAAGAAACAGGCATTCCCAAAGAGTACTACAAACAATATGTCTAAAAATTCAAAAGCTCGAGGACTATCTTCAAAAGGCAATTTATTTAGTTTTATTTTTTTAAACCAGAAGCCAACACTGCAATTTTTATCCATGTTTAATTAATGTTTTATCTTATGTATTGTACATATCAGAATATATCCTGTACTTTTAAAAGATTTCTGAGAGAGGATGTTGCACTTCAACTTCAGTCTGATTTGGCAGGTACAAATCCAACAGTGGATATCTCATGTAAAATTTATGCACTTGAATTTTTTAAAAAAGATAAATAAAAACATTGCATAATCACAGAAATTAATTAGCCCAACCAGAATTAAATAAAATTAATCAAGTAGTTATATAGACTTTTTGGAGTCAGAATAATAGTACTATTATCTAATTGTGTCTTTGCATATAATGAAGATATAACTCTGCTTTTTAGGATTACAAATGAGAAATTTCTTTTACATATAAATTTAATAAATCTTTCCAAATATTCTGTTCACTGAAAATAAAATACAAATCACAACTAGGGACATGTTCAACATTTGAAATCTGGAAATGGAGCTATAATTTATGTTTGTTAAATGATAGATAACTGAATCAGGACATCTGGTATAATGTACAATAATTTCTAATATAAAACATGAGCTTGTGATGTTGAAAAATCAATACAATGAAAAATCCTCCAGAGCTGAAGAATGTGAGTAGATCATAAAGGAACAAAAAGCTGAAGCTGCTAATATACTTGACCAACAGAAAAAAAAAAAAAGTCTGTTCTTGAAATTGAAAAACTAGACAAGACCTTGCAGTCACTGCATCTGGATGTAATAGCTTCCTAGCAGAAACACAAAGTGGAACTTGCTCAGCTAGAACAGCAGATAACACAGCTTGAAAGAGACCTTACAGATGCCAGGAACTTTACAGTCAAAAAGATCAGGTATGCTTTTGCTATGAGAATGAGCAAAACAGCTATCTCTTTAGAAATCACATTGCAAATGTGAAGGAGCTGTGCTTGCACTACCTCATACACATTTGTTATGAATTCCGTGGAAAAAATATTTTATCACAAATTTTGTAAGTACATATTTCTCTGGGTTTTGTCTCTAAATTGAAGGTATGCTGGAGTTTGTGATAGCAATGCTGACAAAATGCATACTGATAAAAGTAAAATGAGTACAGTAATATGACTACTTCTGTTATGTTTGCAGGGTTTTTTTCAAAATGCATTTGCCAATTTTACCTGTAAAACCCGTTCATACACGTTTTCAAAGTCAGAAATCTACCTTGTCATACTTTTTCTTGGGATAAAATGTACATAGGCCTAGGAGTTTTATTTACTCTTCTCACTTTTCTCTGTGGATGCTTCCTGCACAAGAAATGTTCATAGGAAGGTTTGGGCTTTATTAATAGCATGGTATCTCTATCAATAAAGTACACAATAAGCAGAAATGATTTCTACTTATTTGGGAACTTTGCCAAATACATAATTTCAATTAGCAGTGACAACATTTAGGATACTCTGATTGTTTCTGTTGTTAATATTTTGTTTTGGCTTTTTCACTAGTATACTGAAAACAAGAAAAATCAACAAACCCTTAATTTTTGATTTGGTTTCTGAAAGAGATGTACAAGGTATAAGACATCTGCAGACATCTTAGAAATCAGCTAATGAGGAAGTAGTGTTGATTGTTTAATTTCTAATCTTTTGTTAAACAAAAAGAACAACAGAAGGGAATTAACTTCCCAACAATATTTTCCTTGTAATTAGAACCCTTTTATTATTTACCAAATAAACAGAACTAAATGGAAACATATTACTGCAGCAGGATATTATACCCTGTCTGTTATGTTTTGCACACCTGAAAAAATATGTTAATACAAATAATTGTTGTCATGTTAGCATCACTGGTTTCAAGCTGTCTGAAACAATTTTACATTCTCAATAAGGAATATTTAACATTTGAACCAAAAACAGTACAGCACGAATAATTAAAGGCTTAAGTTAAATACATAGACAGTCATTTAAATTTAGATCTGCAATAACATTTACTATTATTCTCTAAGGCTTTGACTGTGCTTGACAGAAACAAAGTACTCTGGGATTAATTTCAAGAAATGGTGCCAACTGTGCGCAATTTGCTGTAATTAAGACATGAAAGAGTACTAAATATTCAGATTAAAAGAAGCATGATGGAGCATGATAGAGAATCAAGGTGTGGCATCAAGCCAATAAAGCACAGTCAGTCATGAATGCTCAATAGTGATTGATATGAAACTTATACCTATAAACTTGTAGCATGTACTTAACAACTGTGCAGATAAAAATTAAAATCATGGCACTGTGTCTTAAGGAAAAGGGCTCTTCTAAATCCAAAATCCAAAGTGCGTGTGACATCTTCAAACAATAACAAAATAGAGCCTAATAACGTATTTTTACACAAATAAGATGCTTAAACAATGAAAGGGGGGGAAAAATGTAACATAGTAGTTTTTTTCCTTTGGGATATCCCTAAAATTTGGGATAGCCCTATGGCTACATCAACCTACAGCATTCACCAGAGTGCCAAATGGAAGAGGTCTGTAGCAGTTGGAACCAAGAGATTAAGTACCCCCCCTCCTTTTTTTTAGTCATCAAACATTTTCCTTTTTTTTTAAAGGAAAAGTATTCATTTAGATCAAACTGCATTTCCCATTTTTCTCTCAGAATTAGATGGACTATTTCTTCTTGCCTTTGAACTTATAAGTATTGATTAATGATGTATTTATTGTAATACTGAATCTTTTCTTCAACAGACTTTTTTTAAATTAAAGTCCTTGTAACTTTTTGATCCTAGAGGAGATGTGGGTACTTGACCCAATTGCTAATGAGGTGCTGTATAATCTCATGCATCCTATAGCTCAAAATAGCAGGATGCAGTATAAAAAGTACATCATAAAAGGCCCTCTTGGAATGCTTTTTGTCTTCACAGGCAATACGCAAAAGAGATGACCTTCTGAGAAAGTCGGAAGCTGATTTCCTGCAGGCGAGGGAAGGTATCAAAGCAAAAGTGGCTGAGGTGGAGCACCTTGACAGTGTGGTCAAGAAACTGAAAGCCAGTATCCAGGACACACAGAAAGAAAAGAATCAGAGACAGAAACCACCATACTGAGAACTGAGATTCAGCAGCTAAATCAGTAACTGCAGGGTGTGCATAACCAGTGCAGAAAGACAGGTAATAATGTACAAAAATAGTAATATTACAGAAATATGAATTTTGTACAGTCTAATGGAATAGAATTTTCAATCATATGGGCATATGATTGTTGCAATCAAATGAATATAAAAGGTTCCCTGTTCGGCTCTAGGGTAAATTTACAGATACAGACTGTGACTTCATCAAAACAAAATAAACACAACTGAATTTTTTTTTGCTAGTTCTATTTCTGTTCCTATAATCCTTGTATTAATTTGGTAAAACATGTGTTTCTGTCCCAGAACACCTTTTCATTCATTGGCAATGCAAAATGTAATTTGAACTTAACAAATTTGATATAATTCTTAATATTTCTGGTGACTTTTTAAACCGATATGATTAATCCCTGCATAGATAAGTTAACAGCTTTAGCAGTAGTGAATTAATGAATACAGTTTTTTTTTTTTTTCAAGAGAGTGGTGTACACAAAAGCAAAACAAGATGGAAAAAATAAGGAATCATTTCATTATGGGCAATAAACTGCTTTAAATAATTTTTGGTTGATACTTTTGGCTTTCACACTGAACATGTGTGCTAGAACTAGTTTTCAAAATAGGCAAATGCAAAAAGGAAATTGCATTATTAATATTTTGAAGTCACAGTATAGTAGAGCTTGAAATATACTACTTTTACCAAATAAAATATTAATGAAGTCATTTGGAACATAATAGACAGCCTGTGTCAACCCCTTAATTTTCTCTTCCACTATTCACAACATTGCCAGATACGTGTTTCTGGATAAAACCCCCTAGAGGTCTGCTGCAAATTCTTTTTCAATACAACCAGATCATTGCAGATAATTGTATTACACAGGGTATTGATCCAAAATCGTTGTGCACCGGAAACATCTGAAAAAACATGATTATAGCTTTCTGTTTATTGTTCGTACATCATATAAGCAGGCTTTTGTGTGAATCACCTGTAAGAAAGGCAAGGTGGAAACATCAGAGAAATTACCTCTTTACAAGAATCTATTGATCACTTTAAATCAAAGAAGTATGTTTGACATAAGATTACCTGCCAGTTTGAACATTAGGTACACTATGTTATAGCCTGGGGCAGTTGTAAGTCTGACAAAGGGATTGTAAATAAAGCATGCAGCTGCTAGCGCCTCTGGCTTGGGATCAACCAAGGCTCAAGTCCAAGGCATAGGTAAACTTAAAATAATTTAACCCTTTTTTACCAGGACATGTTGTGAGTTAACCTGACTATTAAAAGTAGTGATTAAATCACTTTTTGTATGTTTAAATATCTGTGCAATTACAAAAAATACGTTGTTGGATCTGTTTACAAATCTAAGCAGATAGAAATAAAATAAATTTTGGAAGATAATTCCATCTCCACACAACAGATCACAGCTCTAAACTACTTCTAAGAACTTCTAAATCATTGTTAAAAATCTACTGCTGGATAACACAGACAATGCTATCTCACAAAATTGACAGGGATTTAATAAGTTCTAAAATTTAAATAAACTTCATTTGTTATACAAAGGATTGTCTTCTGGACAAAAAAAATTAAACAGATCAACAACTGAAAACCTTTTAATGGCAGAGGTTTATGTTACATGTGAAATATTTGCCCTTCTTTTGATTTCAAACCCAGATCGAATACTAGGAGCCCACAGATAAATAATGTTATTCAAATAAGTAGTCATATTGGTTCCAGTGAGACCATCTACCCCACAAAAGTTATTCACAAATGTATTGCAGAAATGGGTCCAAAATTCACTGGCAAATCGAGTTTTATATATATTATAATTCTTATTGTATGATGAGAGCTTAGACTTGACTTTACCAGTATTGCTCATTTTTTTTAGATATGAAAGAAAAATCAGTTATATGTTGTTTTTCAAGCTGTACATTTTTTTAAACACGTGTTGACACTAATAACTGTTTAACTCATTGATTCACAGATATTCGGATTTGCTTGATACTCAGGAAAGATGAGCTGTGGGTCATAGCTACTCCTTATTAAACATTTAGCTGCTAATGTTAGCTGTGTACCTTTCTGAGGCACAAATTTAAACAGTTTATATATAGTATTTTTACTCATGGAAATGGTGACTGTCACTGTGTTTTGTGAGAAGTTGGGTTATGTTACTGTCAGTTAGAAAAGAACAAAGCAATTTTTTTGTATAAGGAAATTGGTCTTCTTCATATTCTGAATTCATAAAGGAAGATATGATAGCTGAGTTTAGATCGTGTGCATACAGTGAACGTTGTCAGACATTAAAGACAATAAATGCAGAATCATGTTAACAGAGCACAAATGTTTTTCTTTAAGGGATTCTATCAATCTAAGCCTGGAAATACGGTTTTCTGACTTCATTGAAGTCTGGTGTATTATCACTCTTTAACATTATATTAGAGCACATTATAAAAAGGAGTTTTAATTTATAATCACATAAATGCCTCTGTTATTATACCTATTGAACTGCTATCACTAAAAGATTTTTAATTTCTAAGATTTTTCTGGTGTCAAATTTCAAAATAATTTGAATACTGCATAATAAAGGAATTGTGTGCTATTAAATGCTTGTTGTGAAGCACTTGTTTTAATGCTTAGTTTTATTCCATAATATCCTAGACCTGTTAACTACATGTGCCTATACGTCTGGAGCCATATATTTATGAAAGAGTATAAAAACAAATACATGTGCGTGGATTTGTGTCTGTGCAGGAACACATACACCTGCACACTAACACAAATTCGTGTGTGCACATACAAAGGGCTAAATACTTAAATTAAAGCCTATGTACATATATCTTTTAGGAAAATGGTCAACAAAGAACAAAGGAAAAATGTCTTTGTCTTAAATCACTTATTTTTCTGAGAGCTGGCAGTGCACGGCTATGGTTTCTTTTGGTCTAAGGAAAGATTGCCATCTATTGGATGACCTTGGAAAAGAATGGGTTTTTACTATGTATGTGCTCTGTAATTCATGAAAAAATATAATGAAATTGAAGATTTCAAGCTTAAATTGCACATGTTATTATTGTTAAATGGTATAAAAGCTGCTTTATTTTCAAAATTGTGATTTTGAATTCTAAATTGACTTATGTTGTAAAATACAAAGGCAATAGGTGTTTGCTTTAGAATGAACTAAGTACTGGATGTGCATGTACACAGTAAGCTCTGGTAGCAGTTTAAATGTCTGCAGAATATTGAGTCCAAGTTTCTTTATTTAAGTTTACTGTTAACACAATGGAAGGGACTTAAGCCAGCTATTAATATATTTATAATATATTTTCCTCTCAAGATTGGGAATGGAATGATACTCTTCTCCGGAAAACAGTATTTGCCCAGCTCTTACAGAGGGTTGCACTGCATTGCATTTAAAACAAAAATATCACTCGGCTTGAGCTTAAAATGTAATGCTTCTTTTTTTTTTTTTTAACTTACAGACCAAGAACTTGCCAGTCAAGATGAAAAACTTCTTCTAATGGAATCCAGCTTGAAAGCAACTCAAGAGCAGCTAAGTGAGCAAATAGCAGAAACAGTTCGCCAAGAACAGAACAGTAGAAAATCACAGACGGAGAGCTGAAGACCCTGAGAAAACATATTCTAACTTCTGAAGAAGAAATTAGTGATTACAAGTGAGTTACTTCTTTTTCAGTATTTGAAAAACAGAAGACATTAAAGTCAGCAGTAAATCCTTTGTACGGTATTAATCATTTCTCTCAGGTAAGAGGTAGTGTGTGTTCTGTAACTCAATTGAATAAACTATTAAATCTAAATGATTGATTAATGTATGTTTTAAAATATGTTCTGCACTTAAAAAATCAAGTGTTGAAAAATACTATTATTAGGAGTTTGGTTTATTTTTAAAATTAATATTTTGTAGTGTTGAAATAGAATAGTAAGTGTAATTGTTTATTAGCTATCTGTCAATGGTATTCTCATCTTCCTCTTTTTTGAGACCAAAGGTTACATATGGGTCTTATTGTCTTTCTTTTTTTGTTAGAGAAGCTGCCTCTGAGCAGAGGCTACCAAATTAAAGGAAATTTGGTGTTTGAACTTTTAGTCACAATAGCAAGGCATATATGAAGTTGCCAACATAAACAAAAAAAAAGCAAACTGTATACTTTAGATGAGTTTACACTGAAAAAAGTACTTTTGCTCTAATCAGTCAAATTTCGTATCTATTAGATTGAAGGCTAACTCTTAGGATTTAATCAAAAAGTAACAATGTTCAAAAATTAGATTTTATCATTTAGCTTAACATTAACTATATTTTATATTGAGCCACAAAGTGATTCATTAGAGTTCTTGAGATTTAGACTGTGCTAAAAATTACTCACTTCACTTGATTCTTTTTCATGCAGTCATTCTCTTCTTATTAAAGTTATGTTACATTAAGCAATCCCCATATATACAGACTGAATTTCAAGCTGTTTTGTAATATCACAGAGCATGATGAGCACTTTATACAACGTAAGTTGTCTGCAAAAAGAAAGTCTGTTCATTTGGAGGTGGACTGAATATTTGGAGCTAAATGTTTTATCTCAGATTTGTGGCAAGCATCAAATATTAGCTCAGCAAATCTTCTCTGAGGAAGACTTGTTAAATTCAGATGCAACAAACATCATGCATCTAAAGTAAAATATTACGTATGCTCAGTGTAAATGACTCTTAGACTGGAACTTCATCCATGCTGCAGCTCAAATGTTTTAAGTTAATTTTTATTAACTAAAGACTGGGAAAAGCTTCATGGAAGAAACACTGTCTTCAGTAATGTGTCTTCATTTCTTTAAATAAAATAGCTTGGTTTTTGACCCGTAGTTATACCTCTAAAGATATTACTAGTACTTCTCTAGGGAAAACACTGTCACTGATTTACTTTCCTAACACAACTTGAATCTTTTGCCATAGTGTGTTTTCTTAACCATTTGAAGTTATTCCTCAGTTAACAAAATGCCATTTTATACCAAATCTTTTAGATATTTATTTGAAAGCAAAAAGGATACAAACTTCTAGGACTACTGATTGTGGTAACTTAGTGTGAGATGTAAGGGGGAGGGGGGAAGTGGAATTGAAAATCCCAGCTGTAACTGATTGATTGTGTCATGAAATATAGCTTTTGAGAGAGCAGGAATTTTGCAAAAGTTCACTGAAATGAGTTTCACTAACGCTGAAATAGAAGGCCAAATGATAATCATTAAAACATTTTTCAGAAGGACTTTTTAATAGATTTTTTATACTTTATATGAACAAATAAAACTTGAATGAATCTCTTCACATGCAAAAATTATTAACTAACCAACCTTTTTCTGTTCTGTTTTCTACACTTATTCAGTGACTTTGGAAGTTTTTTGCTTCAGCATGTGAACATAATAAACTTTGAGTAAGGGAAATCTTTTCTTAGCTCTATAGATTATCAAAATTATTTTTTATTTAATCTTATGTAAAATTTTGACTTTAAGTTTTGATACCAGTACTTTTTAAAAGTACTATGACTCATTGCTGCAGGATCCCAGTAAGCAAATTATCTGTTGAATCTGGAAAATTAAAACTGCAAATTCAAAGCAATAGGTTTAATAAAGTGGAACTGATAAATCTAAAAAATTAAAAACAAAGTCATTTAAATATTGAAATTTCCCTTTAAAACAACATCTTACTCTGTACCTGAAAACAGTAATGCTGTGCCAGCCAGTACCTGCTCTGTTCTGTTCCTTGGGAGACAGAAAGAACAATGGATCTCAGTCCCCTGGGTCTTTAGGGACAGGGAATGTCATAAGGGTTATATTTAGTCGCTATGAAGGGTACTGCATGTGTCATAAAGTAGCATCCCTTTGGTGCTGACTTATTCAAAGTCATACAGTCCTGGACTTTTCCTACCTTCCTCCTTAGTGAATCTGACAAATGCAGCTGGTATCAAGGCGAGAGCACAGGATCATACAAAGAAAAATGCAGCACAGCATAAATTGGTCACTTAAAACTACATTGAGACCTGAGATTCTGCTGTAGCTCTTGTGAGGCCTTTGAGGTGAAAGGTCCATTTCTGTATGCTTTTATTTCCTTGTTGTGAAGTCCTTGTTATAAGTTCTTTTTCATGGACATGGTCAAAAAAGGAATTAGGATCTAAAAACAATAAAAGTCCCTTATATTCATTAATTTACCAGAATAAAAATATTTTCTTTTAGAACAGAGTAAAAAATATTTTCTGCTAATTTCACAGGGTGCCCAAAATACATTTATTTCATAGGGAAAAAACTGAAAGTTTTCAGAAGTCACAGGCTTTGTTTGCTGTATACTTATCCTGGATGAAATAAACCTAAGGTAGGTAACACAACCCCAGTCCCACTCCCCAGCCCTCCACCCTACTTGCCTCCCCCCCAATATAAGCCTGTTACACCTGAAAGATTTGTTCAGAATGTCCAGTGGGAACTTGGAAATCGTAATAATTTGTAGTATCGATTGTGTGAAGCTATGCAGCTGGGGCCTCTAGTGAATAGACAGGAATAGACATTTTATTGATTAACTTTTACAGTCATATTTTCAGGACTCTGCTGCAACATAATTTTCACTTCCCAGCTTTGTGCTGCTGCATCATGAAACTTGGATTCTTCTCTCTTAACATTTACCCACCTGAGAGAAACAGTACAGACTTGTCTTTTTTAAGCTGTGCTCTGCACAAATGCATAATATTTGGTGTAGTGAATTCCTTTAAATTTCCCCTCTGCTGTCACAATAAAATGAAAAATCTTCACAAGTGGTGTTAGCAAGTATTGAATAAGTTGCACATCTTTCCTAACTCCCCATTAGATGCTATTTGTAACATCTAGTAGTTCTACTCCTCCTTTGTATTTTCATTCTAATTTTCTAAATGGATAAGATTTTGGCAAAAGAAACTCCCCCTCTCTACATCCACAAATTCCAGAAGTGCTTAAAAGGAAAACCAGAGCAGCCCCATAATGAAATAGATGCTTTTTTTAGTTAGTGAAATTTTAAAATGAGAAGACAAAATGTTCACTTTGAAATCTGAAAGGAATTATCAGTAAAATCTGATTCATTTTCAGGAGCGACATCCTGCATTAACTAAAATTGCTTGTAAGATTACTGAGAGGACTGGATTTCAGTACAGTTACTAATAATTTAAAAATACATGTAGACGTACTGAAGTCTTATACAGAAAAATCTCAAAAGACATTTTTTTTTCATTTCTGGTACTATTAATTTCCAGAAAAGAAGAAAAATGGCATTGAGCCATTGTGCAAATGACTGTTGCATATTTGCTGGTTTCTTTAGTATGGGTTACTTTGTACATTAGATGCCTAAGCCATTTCTGTTTCATGCACTTAGAAAATTACCAGTGAAAATCCCAATCCACTTTTTCATTTAGTGACTGTTCATTATTAGTTATTTTATGTGCTAACTTTCATGTGAACCATGTTTTTGACATAAGTTTAATAATGAGTTATAGGCTAAATATTCACCACCCCATCATCACTGGTCCTAATATAATTTAAACATCTGTCATCCCACTACTTTTTGTATGCTATGTTGCTATTAACATCTTCTAATTATAACAATGCTTAAGATATTTGTGGCCATGTTTCCTTTTGTCCTTCCCGTCTCATCAGAGACATGATGGTGTGCACCATATGGAGCTACAATGGAGGCAGAAACTCTCCCATCCATCACAAAATGTTCACTCTGTTTACCATTGTCAAACTCATGACTGCATCATTTCTGTTTTGTTTAAAAAAATCGGGAAAAGTGTGGAAGACTTAAAGGTAAGAATAACAGCTTCAAAGAAAGAGGATAAGTGGCAACTTTCTCAAGAACTTGGTGTCCACTGGTCTTGGAATAAGTAGAAATAGTTTCAGTCAGGTGAAGAACTAGAAAATTTGAAGAAGCGGGTAAGTTTCTTCTGATGCATGGAAAATTATTGTATTATTTAGCAAACTGAGTAATAGCAGTATCAGATTTTAATGGCATCCTAGGCCCCAATCTTTCAAATATATGTGAATGCAAGTCACAGTTTCACAGTTTTGTGAAACCAATTACCCTATAAACATGTGAAAAGCTGTTCACAAGTTTTCAAGATTGAAGATGAAAACTGTTTTAAGGATCGCTCATGATTTTGTTTTGTAGTTGTGATGTTTCATTATAGAAGTAGTGAATTATGATGTAAGGATTACAGGAAAACTGTGAAATGTCTGACTGTATTTTAATTTAGATTAATTTAATGGAAATCCAAATTAGTGTTTGTATGTGTGATTTAGTTAAAGAAAGGGGAAATGGTATCCCTCTTCTGAACATTTGTGGAGGTGTTAAATGAGATCAAAGTAGTAGTTCAGTAAGTTTTATATGTTCTATTTAGATAATCCCCTAAATGCTTAGGACTCTGTGCATAGCATGTTAACTGAATTTCTAGATTTTCTATTTAGTTTCTTTCTCTTGTTCTATTTTGACATATCCATGCTAACATTTTGACATATCCAGGCTTCTTACAGTTGTGTTAACCTTTTCATTATGAATTAGGCAAGGTAAATTTTAAAACTTTTTAAGAACTAATAAATTTGAAATGTTTTAAATGTTTATTAAATAAATTAGATGCAAAATATAACAACGTATTTCTTAGAGCCTTTTTTACAGTGCACAAATTCAGAACTAGTTATAGTTCCCAAATTTAAGCACAGAATTCCAAGGTTTATGTTGACATAGTTGAAGGCTGCTTGACTCCATTACTTTATCTTTTTCTCTAAGAGAAATTGCAAATCTGAAGTATTTTAATAAGCTTGTGCCATTTAGTTTGATTTTTAATTTCTCACTATTACTAGAAAAAGTAAGACATTAAGTAAATAAAAATTTGTGTTTATGACTTTCACATTATCTATGACATGTATTAAAAAAACAACAAAAAAAAATTATCTGTTCAAGTATAGGATCTGATCCTATATATTTGTGTCTTCCAGTTATGACTGAGAAAAGCTGAATTGATTGCAATGGAAATCTACCTGACAGTAAGTATTTGCAGTGGCAGACAAAATTATTTAAGAAAAGAGAATATAAAATTAAGAAAGACAGATGGACTCATAAGAGTGAAATACAAATAGTCTGAATCAGGATTGATTTCAACATAATGTGGTGGAGGAATCCCCACTTATTGATCAACTTTAAAGCCCATGCACAGCACTTAAAAAGATAAAGTAAGCAAGGTCAGATAATCAAAGCATTTAAATAGTAAAAACAGCAACTGCCACTGTAGACTGCTAAAATAAATCCATAATACAAATTGCTTTAGCAAAAAGTGGATGAGCAGCTGATCTTCCTATTGAACTTTTATACTGTTCAGTGACCACACTGGGGAGAGGATTGGAAGAAATGCCTTGAAGATCAATATTGAGTGAGATGTAGCAGGGATTCATTCTGAACATGAAAGAATTACAAGTATGAGAGTAGAGATCCTGAGGAAATGTCATCAAGAAAGGACCGTTCTTTTAAAATATCACACATATTATATGAACATAGTATTAGTTGATATCACGTTATGATCTTTGAGCATTCAAAGCTTATTAAATCAGAAATTTACTTCTTGTAAAATATAAAAATAGGACAAAAAGAACTAATGATTTTAATGAAATTACTTCGAAGAATTTAGTAACCTCTGTATCCAAAACAAGGGGAAATTTAATCATCCTAATTAGTACAGTGTTCAGTTGAGGCAGCTACTTTTCAGCCATATGTATTTCAAGTTTTTGCTGAATAGGAATGATGAACCAGAATATTGTATTTTTTCTGGGTTTTTTGATCTTTTTTGTTTTTTCGAAGACCAACATGCACCTGTAATTAACATGTTTAATGTAATTGCTGTTTCTTCAGATCTATTCCAAACAGCATTTTCGCAGACATTTTAAATATTCTAACTACAATGCTCTAATGCAAGTGCTTCAAATTTCAATTTCTCCTAAACCTGTATAGGCTTTTCATTTTAAAATAGATGTTAAAAATATGCCATAGCTTTAATTTATACATTAATTTTTCCAGCACTATTCAGAGAGTATTTGTGAGAAAGAAATACTAGATGTGGAAGTACTACAGTAGCTCATTGTATCAAATACATTGTTTTCATTCACTGCTTTATTACATCATTGTATGAGAAATATAGCATTTTCATGGACATATTACCCCTTTTAAATGAAGAATCCTTCTTTTTTTTCTTTTTTTTTTTTGGACTGTAATCTTCCTTTACTTTCAGGCTCATTGCCCTGTCTATAAAAATGGTGTTATTGTTAGAAATTAATAATTCAAGGTGTGAAGGTATTTGCATTTTGAACAATAAAAATGGAGCACTAAAACTAGAGGGTTTCAAGGATATAGAAAAAAATTTTAAAAAGCCCAACAAGAGAGCATTTGTGTTCTCTTTGAAGATCCCTTTTGACAAAATATGTTAGAGTAACTTATTCTCACAATCATGAAGTTTGTTTGCTGTGGTAACTGTACCACACACCCTCTTGTAACACATAATTATTTACAACTACTGTTGGCTCCATTTTTGCTGTATGAATTGCTGATGACAGCAATTTCAATGTAAAACTGTGAAAAACCAGATTCATAGTTGTCAAAGAAAGGTCAGCTTATTTGCATTCATTAGGAACTTGGAGGGCCGTACAACATGCTTTTCCTTTGGAATTCTTATGGTTATTGATTTGTATACAGCTGTAGGAAAAATTAGTTGGAATTACATTTCACTTACCACTGGAGGCTTTATATTAATAACAACGAAGTTATACATAAAAATCATTAGAACCACCAAATTAAATAATTGTAATTTTTAAAAAGTAAAGTTTTTACATTTAACTTTTAAAAAATAATCTCTTTTGTATAGCCTGAGGAAATCTTTTAGTGAACTTTTGGTAATACTTACAGTGCTTTTATTTGCACAAAAATGCGTAGGCACTTATATTAATGTGATATAAAGTATTCAAAACTTTTGATTTAATAGTGGTCTCTAAAGATGCTTATAAACAAAGACAATATGTAATCGTATGATTAAACTTCCTTATATACTGAATTTTTCTTATATAAATGTATAATTACTAACCCCAAAATGTAGTTTAAGCATATGAATAATCCTGTCCTAAAAAATGATCTTGTGTTTGTACTCTAGTTATTAAAGACCTTTCAATATCAAAAGCTATGAAAAATCATAAGGAAGTGGTATAGCCATCCTTGACTGCTAGCTCCTTAGGTATAAAAATATGTGGCTAGAGTCTTCAAAAGAAAGTCTACATGGGTAACATACCAACAGTGTGGGGTCAGGTAAAGCACGTTGTCAAACTGTGACAAACCTGCGTCTAAATGGAGAGAAAGGAAGAGAACTTCACATTTACAGACAGCAACGATGCTCAGGTGGTATGCATTTGAAACCTTGTTTGCATTACATTGATAAATACCGTACATGATTAGTGCATATTTCTGTGAACTTTTAACACTTTAAATGGATTAGAATGTCTTATTTTGATCATATCCATATTGTTCATTAAGATAAGATTAGGTCCTTAAAAAATGTTTGGCTTATTTCCATTGCATTCAAAAATGTTTAAAGTAGAAAATATGGAATACAGTTTTCCATAGTGTGCATATATAACACATGTTTGAGATTAATCAAATCATAGTCACCTCTAATTAACAGCAGGGAGCAATTCCAACATGGGACAGGGCCAGATGACTATGAAATGAAGCATATATTTAAAAGATGCAGCATACTAAGAAAAGAAAAATAGGTTATGACTTATGACTTAAAAATACTGAGAAGTTTTTAAACCTGTGGTTCTGTGCATGTGGTTTAAACATTTTACTTTGCTTTTTTTTTAGCTGGGCCAAAAATTTTCAGAGCCCTACAGTTTTGTAGGTAAACACAATTTTCTTTCAAAGTTAATTCTTTTCATTCTCCTTAATTAATAGATTTAAAAAACCTCCGACCTTTGCAACTTCAGATGAGCAGCTTTTCTTTCAAATTCTAAAAATGTCTGATTTGTATGCCAAAATTCCATCATTTGCCATGGCATTTGCTTAGCACCACAGGAAAAGCAGTGATCAAGGAATTGATCAAGGACGTACATTGAAGTAAGTTGAATCTTTCATCCTGTTTGGTTTTTTTTTTTAATAGGAAGTTATATATTTGATGAAAAAGAAAACTCTAGGAAAAGAAATGTAGTTGTGCAATGAAGACAACTGGAGAACTAGATAAACTTTTCTGAATGTCCAGTCTGAGATACTGCTGTCTGACCTGCGGCAGACTGAACTTTGCCAAGAACAACTGTAGCCAATGATAATTTGCTTTGAACACTTAAAGGTCTTTGTGAAGTAGCATTAACAAAAGACACGAGGAAACAATGTTGTGTCTGGTCTCTGACTGGGGATTTGAGCCAAGGTCATTTTCATTGCAGTGTAGGACAATAGCTCCTGAGCACACACAAGTTTTTCTGCCTCTCAGTGATTCAATAACTTCTAAACTTGCCTATGAAAAGGGGAAAACTCTGCAAGAAAGACTAGAGAGCAATCCCTCTTATATCAGCATGGAATGATGTTAGTTCAAACTGCTTCAAAATAAAAGAGAAATTAATCTCTGTTCTCATATATCCCAAATGAGAGTTCTGATAGAAAGCAATTTCACATTTTATTTTTGCTTAATGTGAATTTCCTTCTTTTATCCCATGTTCCCAAATTCCTTTACTTCAACTGCCTATGTATGAAATGATAATAGAGATGTATTCTCATATCATGGATGCTGATATTTATGAAACACTCAGACACCATTGTGTTGAAATCAGTAGCTTTATTTATGTTGGTTTTTTTGTTGTGTCATAATGTGAGCCGTGTTTCTCAGTTTAAGTCATGTTAGCTGGTGTATAGAGACATTATCTGTAGGTTGTAGATGCAGAATTTGCCATTGAATGGATTAGAAGTTTGTTCCAGGATCTTGTTTTGGACTTAAATATTTTATGCACTGTCCATGATTTTTAAAAATAATTACATGAAAATTAATTTGTAGGTTTTGGAAACTCAGGTAGAGTGAAGGATATTTTTTCATTCATATCAGCATTTGAATATTGTACTTCAGTAAAATCAGCATCAGAGCCTGCTTCCAAGTCAAAGAGATTTCAGGAGGTACCCAACTTAAAAGTAAAATTGGATTCACCTCTTTTATATGGATATTTTTCAAAAGGAACACCTGTGAAGGGATTCCTTGCTTGGTGCACTGTATTGTCGGACTTAATCAGATCAGACAGAGATTTGGCCAGCAGACACTTTCTCTAACAGGGAAGTAACAAGTAAGGTAGCAAAAAACCCCAGGACAAGTAAGGGCCAGAGCACAGCACTGACCTTCTCCAAGACAGAAGAACTTTTCAACAGAATGGATGTAGAACTTAGATAGGTTATAGCTCACTCTCTCTGCATACACATACTCTCATATATTTGTTTGTTAATATCTTCCTTTGAAATATCCATATTATTTTAATTTACACTTTTCAAGATAATTTGGCCTTGAGCAAAAACTCAGCAAGAAAAAATTTCAATCCAAACAAATGAAGATGGGCAAAGCTCTAGGGAACTCAAAAGTGTGTCTAAAAATGGAACATTTTGTGGTAGGCAGAAGAGTGCTAAACAACTGTAATGGCATCCTGGCAATCAATGAAGCTACAAAAACTGGGCGGTCAGTTTATGTCATCATCTTACTGAAACTGGTGAGTGTGCAAAGGATTTATTGCTCACAAACACCTAATGAAATTGTGAATAACAAACTCTAATGAAAGAAACTTAACCTTGACATAAACATAATACTCCCTTGTCTATAATTTTCAGAATTGTATTGTATATTAGCCCTTTAAGGATAAGCATCATCAATATAATGCAAAAATTCAAAAGAATTTTTTAAAGCTAGGAAATTATCTTGTTCTTTTTCTTGACTTTTTTTCAAAATTATAGTCAGAGATTTAGAAGAAATGGACTTTAAATTGGCATCTATTGCTGTCTCCAATAAAATCTGCAACAGCAAGCACCTACTTCTGGAACCAAGAAAAGGATTAAGAGGGTTCCATGGTTCCGTTTGATTTAACCTTTGATTTTAAGTTAATTGATTGATGTTCATTTGGAATTCCATTTCAGATGGATATTCCAATTGTCAGAATTCATAATGGCAATATATATTCTCTTTCTAAGTTTGGTATCCCCAGGATAACATGAGAGCCCTTCTTAAGGATGAAAGACATTTAGGCCTGCAAGAAAACACTTGAATGGTTTGAAGTAGAAACTTTTTATCATCAGACATGACAATATTAAGTCCATCCTTTTCATTATAGATTTCTCACCAGACTTGAGTGTTCTCTTATAGACTGTAGTGCTGACTACTATTAATAGTAGCCCCCCTTGAATTCTATCAAAAATGAATGGAATTTGTCTGAGTGGCTTTGTTTTATTTTGTTTTGGTTTTTTGGGGTGTTTTCTTGTTTGTTTGTTTGTGGTTTTTTTCCCCTCTGCAGCTGTTGTGGCCCAGTCCACCTGGCAGTTTAAGGGAAAGGTTGCTTGATTTACTTTGAGTGGTACACAGGAAAAGCAACAAAATTCTCAGGAGGTTTAGTATCAAACTTTTACTTGTAAATTTTAGAACATTTAGGGTAAAATAAAGTACTTGGCAAATTTTAAAATGTAGCCATTTTGGTTAGAAAACTGACAATAAAAAACTTAAAATTAATACTTGAGAAAATGTACAAAAGTGAAAAGAAATAAAGAAATATAAGAGTAGAAAGGTATAAAATCACCACCTGTGGATCCAGAAATGAGACCGGATTGTTGAAATTTTGAGGTCTCTTGGTCAAAGTGATGTTGCAGTCTTGATCCATCAGGGGTGGGGGAAGCGTTCAGTTTGGAGTGAGGAAAGTAGTTACATTATTTAATACCTAATAATATACCTGAATTCAAAAAATACAAATTTTAAAAAATTCATGAACAATACTTGTGGTAATACCATCTAACTCTTATCTAGCAATTTACATTCAGAGATGTTATATTTTACTAAGGATGTGTAATTTAATTTAATTCTTTAAGAATACTAGGATTTTGTATAGATGTGTGTGTATTTATTGGGGAATAAAAGTGATTTTTATAGATTAGGACTTTGGAGAACAAGATAGTGAAGTGTCTTGTCTTGGGTATCAGCAAAGATAAAAAGAGCAAAGCCATTTGAATAAAGGAATGTGAAAAAGACCAATTTATAACAGCAAATGAGCATGGGAACTCACAGGAGCCACTTAATCTACAGAAAATCTCTCTGTATGAGCTGAGACTCCATGGGAAAAAATGCAGTGACTTTTTTCATTTTTCTTTCAGTGAGAAAGGGAATAGGCTACTTGGTGTTTATTGAAGGGGAAAAATGCACATAATTTGACAATATTTGAATTCTGTCTTACTCTACTGTAATTTTCTTGTTCACTCTGGAAGTTTGGATTAAATTCCTTTTCTATTGATAAAGCCATGTAAACTCAAGAAAACTAGTTTTCTCTGCCTCCCCTTCTCTTGCATATGTATTTATAGAGGGAAATATCTTTTTGTTTATTTATTTTTACTTCTAACTCAACACAGCTATGTAAAAAATAGTGTAGTTTGAGTGCTTATACTTTTCATCCCTGTAATTAATACACAAGAAAGAAAGCATTGAGATAAGTGGAACAATATAATAAAATGTTGGTTTAAATTGGATAGTTCTAGAAAAAGAAATATTTTCCAGGAATGAAAGCTCTTCCATCTAAATTATACCCTGTAATCTAACCTGGTTTTAAGCTTAAAAAGCCTGCAAATCATAGAAAAACTGGAAGAAGGGATTGGCTGCACACAAGAAAAACACTGCCATGTACAGGAGGAGCTTTTAGAAGAGCAGTCTCAGATGAGAATTCTCCAGCTGGACTAGGGTGCAGTAGAAAAACTGATAAAATACTACAGTACTCAGGTATAGTATATGAAATTGAAGCTTAATATTTGAAGTAATGTAAATGAAGGCTCCTAGGTTATTTTTCCACTGGAAAAGGAAATATTATTTAAATAAAATTACCTATAAAATTCACTTTCAACACATGAGAGTTATTACTGAAAATATTCAGTCAATATAAAAGAACATTACTACTCAAACTCTTGTGGGTGGGATTCATCTTGTCTAACTTTTGATGTCTACAGCCTAGGTGGAAATACAGGAGGTCCCTAAGTTCCCATTATGGTTGTTGGAGACTTAGTCAATCCAGAGAGTGGAATCAAGAGCTGAACAAACACTGAGCCAATCAAGTATTAAAGTGCGTTTTTCGATCAGTCTAAAAAAGTCTCCAGATAAACATTCAACGAGGCCTCCACTCAATGCAATGGAAGGATATGTATGCAGTCACACATAATGAACTGAATGCAGATGGAAAAATTGATGATCTGGTGAGTTACCTTTTCCCAATAATTCATTAAATGCTAAATTTTAAAAACCAAAATATTTATTTTTTTGGTATAACTAAATGTTTCACAGGCATTAATGCAGATCATTGCTCTGAAAAATATTATATAAATACAAGAATTAAAAAAGGAATGATTTATGATGTAGAGGAAAAAGGAAGTTAAAATAACAGAAGATCTTTCCTGTGTCTGTGTCTTTTATTGTTTATATTTAGAGCCTTTTTTTCTCTTGGTTTTGGGTTTGTTTGCTTGTTGGTGGTGTATTTTCTTTTTTTTTTTTTTTTTTTTTTTTTTTTTGATAGAAAAAAAAAAAGATTGAAAGAATGTGGATAGATGAGAAAGTGGGCAAATATAAAAAATAGTAGACTAAATAATATTCTTTTCCACCCTACTGTTACCATACCATACCAATGGAGATTGATTATTTGCCGCATTATTTCACTAAAGAAGTGCATTAATTCTGGAGCTTGACTCAACCTTGAACAGAAAGAATATAATAATATTTATTTAAATGAAATTTGTTGCCACCTGTGAACCAGATGGTTGCAAAGTGTTTCCACTGAAAATATTTAAACATCCAGAGACAAAAAGAAAAAAAATACAGGTTGAATAAAACAAATATATTTTAGTTTTTGAAGGTTTCATTACATGCAATTTCAGTGGAAATAGAGGTTGAATAATTGCTACACAAAATTTTGATTAAATTTTTCACTTATTTTATGACGGTTTGCATTTCCAGTGTTTCTGACATATAACATCAGGGTACTAAAAAAAATTAAAAATACAGTAAATCTGTAGTTGTTTACTTGAATAAGTATATTATAATAAGGCGATTTCAGAGTAAAGAAATATTTAACATAGAGGTAAATATGGAAAGAAAATCAAATCAAGCAAGTGAAATAGTTAATCATGTTAGCACTTGGATTATCAAAGTATCATCACACTAATTTGTTTATGCATGTTGATTCTTGCCCAATAGAGGCAAATTGCCACTGGGAGCAACTGGTGCCGTTAAGCTGCCAAATTAGTCCGTTCTCCAGCTAAGTAGCTTGGGAAGGTACACTGAAGGTTTCCTCTTTCTAAAGACTCTTTTTATTATCTTTACTTGTGTAAAGAGTTCATTAGAAAGAATTTTACATTGAAATATGGTAACTTTTTAGCCTCCTTTAATGCAGTCACGCGTCTTTAACTACCAGACATAAAACTGCTTAATTCTGTGGTTATTAATGGATTCATATGTCATAAAGCCAGAAGAAACAGTGTAATCGAGTCTCATATGTGACACAATACAGGCCATAGGACTTCAGTGAATTAAGTGGTACGTCGCGTCTAAGTAAATGTGACTGAAATGGAGCATATTAAAATACAGCATACATTTTTTTAATACACGTTTGACTTTAAAAAGCCAATGTACCAGAATTTGTGACAATCCTTCATAGGTTCTCTCAATAAATCTAGCTTTTAAACCCTTGCAACATGTTGATTCTTTATCATTTTAGCCTCTTACTCAAAATGTCACATGAAAATTCATATAGAACTAAAGTATATTATCTTTTCGTCTTAATCAACAGTATCTGAAATCTCTTAAAACCAGAGCACATAGTAGGGCAAGTTGTGTTTACAGTACAGTCACAGTAATTTGTATTATTTATATGAATCTAGTTATATTAATCTACATGTTTTCTTTATATCTACAGTCAATGCAAATTAATATGGAATTATGATATCAGTCCTTCAATAGTTTGAGTGGAATAGATTAGTAAATGCCAGGGCAGAATTATTTGAATCTCACAGGTAGACCCAAAAAAGTATTGACAGAGAATTAGTAGAGCACTACTAATTAGTAGTTTCTACTTTTTAAAAAACCTTTCACAGTTTCTAAGAACATACAGCTTAAAATTGGTGAAGAATTTTTTTCTAACAGCTCTTCAAAAATTCTTAGGAATTCTACATAGGAAAGTAAAAATCTATATGTACTTCTGTGACTGCAATAATTTTTATCCTAAGCCAAGTACTGTGAATTCCACTGTTACTTTTGATTTCTTAAATGTCTTTTTTTTTTTTGTGAGGGAGAGATGCAGATCTACGTAATGCTGTTGAATAAATTACAGAAAGGATCTTATTTTTATATTCAAATACCTTGGATTAATTACATCCCACTCATTAATTTTTGTGGGGTTTCTTCTCTTAAGAGACTGTTTGTGCACGTATGCACAGTGACATATGAGTATATACATGCAAATCAATGTCCATGGCTATGTCTATATGCAAGTTGTCACATAAAATTTATAACTTTAGAACATGTTTGCACCTCAAAATATGACTTTTTCAAGATTCCTTTTGCCAGAAGAGTTACTAACTTCTAGTCTTGTAATTAATTCCTACTCATGTGTTTTAAATTGATAGAATCAATCAAAATAGACTCAATCAGCATTTTAAGAATTAATTTTGTAATTGGTATAGTTTATCTATGCAGCATGTTTTAAAAAATGTTTCAAGGTAAGGAATACTTTATAAGCACAGTTTAGCATCTCCAATACACCAATTTTCTCTGAAGTTTCTGAGGAAAGCTCAACTTTTCTCCTCCAAGTCTAGTTCTAAACCCTATATTTAAAAGTCTTTACACATTAATTTTAAATTTTCAGAAGTCTGGTAACTTAAAACAGCTTAACTTACCTTGCACCAGATTTTGCTTACTATGTTTTTGAGAACATTGTTCCATTATAGATTTCTAAGTCAGTAGCATTAATATATTAAGTGTTTCTAAGCAGATCAAATTACTCAAATGACTCATTTGCTTATTTGTTTATTCCTGGCAACAGTGATTAACTGCCATAGTGATTATGAGACCAGCATTTCACAGTCTTAGTATTCCATTTAAACTTATAAGTAATTTTCTATCAACAGTGTTATCAGTGAACTTCTGTGTATATGTTACTCAAAGAAATCTTGTAAGTAACTTCAGATTTTAAACTGTATGGACTATATCTATCTAAAATTATGGACTATATCTATCTAAAATAAGCAATATGTATCAAATGATTCTTTTGATTTTGTTTCCTTTGAACAAAAAGCTGCTGTCAAAGGTGAAAAGGTCTTTATTTTTCTAGTGGAAGTCCTTTTCATTTCTCTCATTGTTATGGATTAATAAGTAACCAATTTCACATTTTATTACAAAATAAGTAGAGGCAGGTGGCTAGAAGATTGGGAGAGTGGCATACTCAATTTCCTTGTGGCATATATTAAAATTTTAGGAACATATTTGCCTGGCCTTCTGCTGGGTTTAGTCAAACTTCAGCTGACAGGTAAGTAAGCATTGTATAAACATTTTTTTTTGTTGTACCAAAATGTAACCTCTCTTCAAACTTTTGCATATAGTGGAGTGTTGTTAGCAACCAATATAGGAAACACCAAACTGTAAATGAGAAAAACTAAATAAACCAGAAAAAAGCTGGACATTGAGTTACATATTGTTTTAATACAGAATAAGCTATATCTAATAAAAAAATTTCATTGGCTTCCTTGTTGACTTTTAGTGTTACTGTTACTCTAACAATAGCTATTAGATTGTAATCTTTTTGTTGCTGTAAGACCGTAAGTTTCAAACATCTTCTAACTACTCTATTTCTTTGAACTATAGCTTTATCTTTTGAAAGGATAATATACCTTAGTTACACCAGTAAACTGACTGTAGGCTAAAATGAATTTTATTCAAGGCGATACTACTACCTGTATAAAGTGGAATTAAGGGTATATGATCCACTTTTGCTTCATTGCATGATTAGTATTGTGTGACAATTTAGGTTTATAAAGACACTTCTGAGTGAGCACCAAAAAAAGAGAAAAATATAGGGGTTTAAAAAATGAGTCCGAAGAGTCTGAGAGTCATGTCTATGAAGACTCTTTCTTTCATTTCTCCTTATTATTCTTTAATCAGAACTATTGCTTGTAAGTCATGTGAGACCAATCTCCAAACTGCATGCCAATGAATAATTTACTCCTAATTTGCTATAATCTCAGGAGATATTCAGAGCACCCACATGATGTATATTGCTTCATAGCAACCCAAATGAGGGATTTGAGTATATGTGGGTGCATGCTGCTGCACTACCACTTCTGCTTACGTAAGTTTAACTTCTATCTCTAAAATACTCTAGAAATTATGTTTTCATTTAATTTATTTTTCCCTTCATTCCTCAATAATTGTTCTCTTTTCCAGATTAATTTTAGGAAATCTGTAGACAGCTACATGCAAATGCCTTGCTTAAAAATGAAAATTTCTAGAATTATAGCCATTGTGTATTTACAGACACCTGACATTCTATGTACTGTATCTACTCTACAGCAATTTATGCTTCTGTAAATTGGGATGTAGAATAGTTGATGTCTTTTATGTTATATCACTTCATGACTTTTATCTTCTAGGTCAAATATAATTGAAAAAATATCTCAGGCTTGCTAAATTGACTTTACAACACAAAAGGTAACTACACAATGAAGTAATGTTAATTCAGTGAAAATATTATGATATGAGAAGAATTGTCGCCTGTTCATATATGAGAAGTTATATTAGTGCTAGAGAAATTACTTTGAAATAAATAACACCCTACATTTTAGAACTTGAGAGGGAAACCGTGTAGGCTAGTACCTCTTACTTCTTTCTATGCTGTCAGGGTGTGCACATAATTTCTGTTACACTTATATATTTAGAAAAGATCACTCTCCAGTAAGGTTACAGCTCCTGGAACAGTTCCACAGCCCATGTGAAAATTAAAGAATTGAAGTATACAATTTCTATTTCATTTTTCATCATCCATATTAAATATACTTATAGATGGCAGTCAGATAATATTTTACAGAAGGGAAAAAGCCCTAAATTTTCAAATATATTATCCATATGTCTGATCCTTAATTTCCTATCCTTGAATATATTTGCCAATAAAATATTCAGTGAATTTGAAAAAGTCTTTATGTTTTTGGGGAATATTAGGTCATGCTTGCAGATGGGGAAGAGCAGCGGATGAGAAAATATTCTACATTGAGAAAACGTGAGTTCATGCTATGTGTGTTGATGGAGAAAAAAACTCAAGCTTTTCTAGCTCCATGCATTTAGCTAGATTTAGGAAAGGATCTTTAAAAAGAGAAATAAAAGTAATCATGCATATGTATACATATAATGTTTATGTACCTTTCCTACAGAAGAAAAAAAAATGGTGTATTAGTATTCACATTTGACATTCAAGGTGTGTTGAAATTACTAAAATACATAATTCAATTAGCAGGAGAGAAGGAAATGTCATATAGTGATATTCAAGCACCTCTACATATCCATAAGAAACTATAAAATTATAATATTTTACAGGAGATCAGAAATTACAGACTATGACCTCGTGTCTATTTTAGTGTGAAGAATCTGTTTACTCATCAAATAATAAGGAAATGGACCTCCTGCAAAAAAGATCAGTTAAGAGCCACTGAGATTTGCTGCATGAAATGCTTCATTCTTTTCTTCAAAGAAACCTTGTTTAAAGACTGAGTTTTATGAATAATTATTAGAAAGGCTGCAAGGGGCCTTTTTACATATATATGTGTGTGGTGTGCATATATAATTTACATATGTAATATAGAACTAAGAGTCCTGAATTCCTTTGGAAAAGGATATTCAAAGGAATTCAGGACTTAAAAGGGCATAAGTTTATGTTTGTAGAATCATATAATCACAGAATGGTTTGGGTGGGACCAGACTTTAAAGATGATCTAGTTCCAACCCCCTGTCATAACCTTCCACTAGACAGATTGCTCCAAGCCCCATCCAACCTGGCCTTGAACCCTTTTAGGGATGGGGCATCCACAACTTCTGTGGGAAACCTGTTCCACTGCTTCACCAACCACACAGTAAGGAGTTTTTCCCTAATGCATAATCTAAACCTACTCTATTTCAGTTTGAAGCCTTTCCATGATATCCCATCACTACATGCCCTTGTAAAATGTCCATTTTTTTTGTAGGTCTCCATTAGGTACTGGAAGGCCACAATTAGGTCACCCTGAAGCCTTTTCTTTCCCAGGCTGAACAAACCCAAGCCTCTCAGGCCTTCCTCATGGGAGAGGTTCTTCCATTCCTCTAGTCATCCTGGTGGCTCTCCTCTGGACTCACTCCAACAGGTCAATGCTCTTCCTGTGCTATATGTGCTACATGTTGACAAGGTAATGCTTTTTTTCATCCTACAGCACTGTGTAATAATTTAATATAAAGTGTTGCACATAGTTGCAAATAAAAATATTTTCAATATCACTGCTGACTCTGTGTTTAATATAAATTGCAATTAGGAAAAAGCAGGGAAACGTATAGAGTTTGATTGCTATTGACCCTTTATAAATATATAGGGGAGTAAAAGATGATTACCTGTTTAGTAAAATAAAAGGTTCAAATTTATTTGATACAAAATCCATTCTCATTGAATGCCCAGCAATTTTACAGCCTTTTTCTCGCAATAATTTCTCTGCTTTCTTCTCTGCTATCCATGAGCCTTTCTCATTTTTCTCTTTTAAAGCATCTTGTGAGGTTTTCTATTATTTGATTATTTAGCTTCAGATTTCCAGTGTTTCCAGCTTTCCGAGTTCCAGCTGCCTCACATCTTTCTGGATAGAGTGTCAGGCTGAAAATTCTCTGAGGCATGTGTGTTACAAGGGCAGAGTATCATGGAGTGATGCTAAGAAGTTTGGACTATTGTCCCCATTCTGAATATGCTGTGTATATCTTAACTGTCCTTCCAGTCATCCACACTAAACAACAGTGTGAAAGCAGGGATAAAAATGGAGCTTTTTTTTTTTTACTGAGCCATTCACAATTTTGCTTATCAAATTTAGTAGGCACAAATCATGCTACAAAATAATTTCAAAATTTTATGGTAGGTCTGAAGGTCACAAGATATCTTCCCTTACACAAATTGTTGTGTTCTGAAACAACTGGTAAAAGGAAAGGCTTTGTCAGTGCTCCTGAATCAGAAGGGACAAAAGCCATTACATGTTTTTTAAGAGGTTCATAAAGACATCTATACTATAATATCATGTTCTACACTACATTAATAGTTCAGCTACAGATTTGCAGCAAACCTTTGTCATTTCTTCAACACCTTTAATCAATTTAATTTCTCAGTTCTGTTTTCTGTATTGCACTTCCCTCCATGTAGTCTTTCTCTCCAAATCTTTTATTAGATTTTTTCTAGTCTTCCTTACTTCAGCAGGTCTACTGTGGATTTGCACTGCACAGTGTATTTAATAACTTATTTGAAGATATGGCAGTGTTAAAGTGTAGTACAGAAAGACCTGAGTTACATTTTTACTGAATTAATTACTCCATTTCTAACTGCAGCCTATACAGAATATTTTCAGTTCAGTAGTAACTGTAAATCATAACCTATACCCTCTGAAAAAGAAAAAAAAATGCGCAGGGAAAGTTCTTGAATTTTATTTTGTATTTCAACAGCTATCCTGTGACTGGAACCCAAACAATTGGATTTAAAGTTTAGCAAAGTATCCCTCAGTGCTGCATGAGAGTCATTCTTTTATCTGTAATGTTGATGAACCTAGAAATTTGGTTCTGCTTCAAAAAGTTTGTCTGTTAGGCTGATGTCTCACATCTGTGCAAAGAAAATAGTTTCACCACCTGCAACATCTCTATAAGTGAAGGAAGAGATCTCTTCTCGTTTGTTGTAACCAAAGATACCAGAATTTCTGCATATTAACATAATCTTTGTTCTTCTATTCTCAAGGTCTGCTTCTTGCTGTGCACATATAAATTTTATATAATAAATTTTATCTCCTCTCCTTAGCACTAGAAGCCTCAGACACCGAATTCTGTGTGACAATGAATCAACTGACTGTATAGTCCATTCTCAAAACAGAAATAAGGGCACTGGGGACCGTAGGACACAACAAAATGTCCAGAGGTTTTCCAAGTGTCACTTTAGCTAAGTTTCTATGTAGATTTTGGACTCTATATTTAAAGAGAGTGAAAAAATGTTTGCTACTGATGTTGACTTTTCTGTATTAGAAGAAAGTTCTATGTATGTTTGACATAATTCTAATAATAGAAAAACTTATTTCTTCTTTCTGTAATTGGAAATTGTGTTTCCATTCTTTCATTTGTGTGACAGCTATGGGGCATATTTTATTTTATCTTTAATTACTTTCAAGGGAAAGAGGTGAGCTATTTGCTCTGTCTCTGGTTTTGATATTTGAGTGGTAGAGAAAACGAAGAACCACGACTAGAATAATTTACTTTATTCCTATTTACAAAATCCTATCTTCTTTTTTCAAAATTTATTACTTTTTTCTGTGATTAAGGGTTCATTATTAAAGAAAATATGTTTTAAATTGCTAAACCTAATTACAGAAACATTCTGCAAATATGCTTCAAGCATCAAATAACTTTCCAATGACATTCTGATACTCTTATATTGGTTATTCTTTTGTTTTTGAAGGGTTTGTGTTCAGCCTGGATGTTTTATTTATCATCTTGAAATATATTTATTGTTACACATAGTCTAAACAGAGATAAAATCCCCTTGATTTAGATATTAAATAATATCTGGTTTGTTAAAAGAAGACTTGCTGACTGGCGTGACTCATTTATTATATTTTTCCTTAAAATAATCATAGAAACTCAGCTGCACTATATATCTTTAGCTGGGATTTGGGAGAGATTCCATTTTGCCAGAGAGGAAAGTATAAGCCTGTGTTATAATGTAGTCTTATTGAAGACTCTTTTAATCATTTCTCTGTACTGCTCAAAATACTTCTGATGTTGTTTTGTTGTTGATTTTAAGGTACTAGCTCTCCACTAAGGTGTGGGGTTTGGCAGTAAGGGACAGAATTGCCATTCTTTTCTTGTACAGTAGAAGGATGTACTTGATAGGACATAATGAACCCCTGATTTGTTTGGAAAGTTTAGTTCTTGTCCTATCTTTCCTGCTTTGGCATTAAAGTATGCAAGACTATCTACTCTGTTGTTGCAAGTCCAAGAGTTTGCAGGTGTAAATCTGTCTGATTCTAGAAGTGGTTCCAAAGTTTTATGCTCTACTATATAGTGATAATTCTTGGGAAGTTGTCACAATGTCAATTGTTCCAGCTCTTCTGAAGTCTTTCCAGAGTCACAGACAAGTACATTAAACTTAAGTGATATGGAAATATTTTTCAACATCTACATAACTCACTATTTCAGATAGTGTAAAACAAAAAAAAAGCCCCAAAATTCATAGTGAAGCTATACTGAAAACTCATCTATGCATCCTTTTATGTAAGTGTGCAATGTCCACCTGTTTTTCAACATGCCCAGCAAGACCATGGTATTTTTAAAGACTGATATATTCTCCAAATGTAAAACATTTATATTTATAGTATAAATTTAATATAATACTTAGAAGAGTGTATGTATGTATATATATGTATATTTTGGTAGTTCAATTGTTTCTATCTTCTAGTTATACAGAAGGTAAGATCACTAAGACAATAAGACCTGATTAGGTTGTCCCACTGTCCTGACCAAATATAATCATATGCTTTCCTGCTTCTGTGGTCTCTGATTCTTCTCTGGTTTCCATAACATGATTACTTACAAAAAGCTGAGTAGGGCTGTCAACTTTTTCTTGGTGTAGTATTATCTTTAGGTTCACTCTTGATGTAGTCTCATAATTTTTTCTTTGTGCAACATGGTAAAAATTAGAAAGATGGACACAGTATAAAATTTACCTCTTTCCACACATCTACAAATATGAAATGAGATTTTGAAATGAGTCTGGGTGGAATGAAGTTAACTTTCTTCATAGCAACCCATATGATGATATATGCATATGATTGCATATATATATATATGATGCATATGATATGGATTGCATATGATTTCTTCAATGAAACCCATATGCATTGATAACACAGCAACAATTTATCTATTGCTCAGCAATGCTCGCATAAGACCAAGGCTTTCTTTCTCCACCTCATGTTCTGTCAGAATAAGTAGGCTTGGAGTGAACAAGAATTTGTGAGTGAACATAGCTGAGACAACCAAACTGACCAAATGGATACTCCATACTGTAAGCTGTCATGCTCAGCAGTAAGATGTTCAGGGAAAATAGTAGGAAGAGGAAAGTTTGTGATTGTGGTCTTTGTCCTTCCAAGCAACTGTAATGCATGCTGAGGGCCCTACTTCCCAGGAAGTAGCTGGACATCTGCCTACTAACGGGAAGAACTTAAAAGAAATTTTTTTTCTGCTTTGGTCACTTATGTGGCTTTTGCTTTATTTATTAAAGTGTCATTATCTTTATCCCAAAGCCTTCTTGCCTTCCTTCTGTTTTGATCCCGTCCTGTATTATACAGGAGGGAACAATAGCCAGGTGTGGTGTCCAGCAGGGATTAACCCACCACAGACTTTAAATGGGCAGACAGGGAGACTGCATATATGTAAGTACCCAAACACAAATACACATAGATATGGATAAATGGATTGGTGTTGAGTTTATTCTACAGTTTTTGATATGGGTTGGCAGTGGTATAGTGTGAAACAAATCACATAATAAATTAATATGCATAGAAATGAGAACACATTTTTTCCATCTGGAAAAAAAAAACATTAAAAATATTTATAGATCTCTCTTCTCTGCATGAAAAATCTGTGACCTGAAAAGGGCACTTGTTCACGCTGTTGTTATGAGTCTTAGATCAACATCTTTTAAGTAGCTAGAGAATATTTCATATCTTTTGGAAATAGAAATCCAATGGAAATTTCCTGTGGGTTTTAGCTTAAAAACGGAGGTAGGAGATATACAAAGCAAACAAATCAGAAAATACTCAAAAGGTCAGACCACATACTCCTTAACCATCAGAGCACATATATATCTTGAAATATATGTGCACTTACTATACTACCAAAAAATGTTTTTCTTCTGTTTATTCTTTTGTGTTAATAGAATGGAAATTTGGAGGAGAGGTGAAACCTGTATGACATATCTGTCAAAATATTCATTACAAACAAAACTCTTCACACTTTTTAAGAGTAGATGTTATTTTATGCACATATTTTGATGTCAGCATGATTATCTCTTTGTCATTCCTAGTTTGTAAGTACTCTTTTTGCTTAATTTGACAGCATTCATTCTTCTTCTTTAACTTTTTTAATGCCTATTCCTTCAGAAAAGCTAGAATTCTGTTGTCAAGTAGATTTTTACTGTAGTAGGTAAATCATCACTGACCTTTTCTAGATTGTCTGCAATGTCCCTTATTTGACATGATTAACACTATGCAATTTATAAAATATATTTTATTTCATTGTAGCTTTTAAGTACTGCATAATAATTAAAGTGAAGCTTATGTTGTAATTATATTTTTTGTCCCACAAGTTTATTCCTGACACATACCTTTTTCTCCTTTTTTTTTCCCTTCACTCTAATTTCTTCATTATTTTTTTGGCATTAAGAAGTCATTAAAGAAGACAGCAAGAGAAATTAATACGAAAATCATAGAATCATAGAATCATAGAATACTTTGAGTTTGATGAGATCCTTACAGGTCATCTAGTTCAAACTTCCCTTGCAATGAGCACAGACATCTTAAACTACAACACATTGCTAAGACGCGTCCAATCTGACCAGGAATGTTACCAGGAATGTTCCCAGGAATGGGGTATACACCACCTCTCTGGGCAACAATCATATAAAAATGATTCGTATCAATATCTATCAGTCTGAACTCTGACAGTAGTGCACCCACTGTTTCCCCCAAAGTAGGCAATAATGAAAAGCACCCTCATTGTAAAATACTCCTTTGTTATATCAAATAAAAGTTGACCTTCTATGAGTTTAAAACCATTTCCTCTTGTGCTATAGCAATAGACCCTTAGAAAATGTTTGTCTGCATCTGTCTCATAACGTCCTTTTAAGTACTCAAAGCCTACAATGAGGTTTCCCCAGAGCCTTCTCTTCTGCAGGCTGAACAGCCCCAACTCTCTTGGATTTTTCTCACAGAAGAGATATTTCATCCCTCCACACATTTTCATGGCTCTCCTCTGGATTCACTCCAACAGGTACATGCCATTTCTGTGCTGAGGACATCAAAGTTGGATGCAGTATTACAGGTGGGGTCTCACAAGAATGGAGGGGAAGAATCACCTCCATGACTTGCTGGCCACCCCTTCTCCTAATGCAGCCCAGGATATGGTTGACTTTCTGGACTGCAAGTGCACATTGTCAGATCAAGTCCACTCTTTTGTGCACCAGGACCCACAAGTCCTTCTCAGCAGGACTGTTCTCAATTCTCCAGCCTGTAAAAATATTAAATTTGATCTTCATAAGATCCATTAGATGCCCTCTGTGTATGAGTTGCCTAACTGAAAAGCTAGTATAGAAAATTGTTATGGTATTTTCTCAGTGTTTAATTTTGGGACATTACACCTTCAAGTTGTACCATGCTGAAAAGTAAAAATTGAATCAGGGTACAAAACAGGAAATGGACAGATGCAATATTGTGTATTAAACAGAAAATACAGGGAAACATCTCTTCAGCGCAGGGAAACACATTTTTGAGTTTTATTTGACAAAATGGCTCAGCGTAGCTTAAAACAGTATGAGAGGAGTTCTGAAATGGCACCTGTCTGCTTATCCATTTGTAATATTGACAGAATATAGATTTGTAGTATGCAGAGTTGACAATTTCCAACCAGATGTTGAAGCACTGATCTACATGACAGGAATTGTGATCATTAGTTGCCATGCTTGAAAAGGATGTGGACAGATTCAATGTGGTTAGGTGCAATCAGTCCTGAAATTAATGCATAAATGGAAGAGACACTTTTTCATTATTGCCTACTTTGGGGGAAACAGTGGGTGCACTACTGTCAGAGTTCAGACTGATAGATATTGATACAAATCATTTTTATATGATCTGCCTATTTATTAGAATTGCTTTCCTGTTCTCTATATGGAAGTCCATGATGCATTACACTCTGAACTTCTTAATGTTCAGATTGCTGTTCTCATTGCAAGAAATAATGAAATGGATTCATTACTTTATTCTTATAATATTCTGATTTATTTTAGGATATACCTTCTTCAGGGATTTTATATATCCTTTTGTTGTCTAGTACATTTATTCTACTGTAGAAGGGAACATATTATACATATTTTGATGAGAAAAAAAATCAACAAATATTTTTAGATTATGCATGCACACAAACAGAAACAAGGACAAGGACCTGAGAAGATAAAAAGTCCTACTATGTTTTGAGCATTAGTAAAAAAAAAAAGATTTTTAATGTAATGATGAATAGAGAGGAATTAAGATGACAGGCAACTGCTTTTTTAGTTGCATTTATACTAAAGAAGCAATGTTTTTGGTGTAGTTTGAAATTTTCTTTCAAAATTATGTTTTGCAAAACATGGTTCTCTCACTTTGAATCTCAAAATGCAAAGCTGAATCAAATAATAATGCATTAGTACTTCAAATTTTGCATATGTGGGGGATTTTCCTTTATGTGTTTATCTTTTGAATTCAGAAGTTGAAACTGAAAGCTGAAATAAACTACTGTGAGTTCTCTGGACACAAAGATATTAAAAGGAAATTAACACTACTACAGTGATACAAACAATCTGATTAAAAATGATTTATTAGTCTAAGACTGTAGCACTACCCCTGGGCTTCAGGCTAGTATCTCTCTAGAGAGTTATACTTGTGGAGGAAAAGAAGAAAATATATCGTTCACTGCTAGTTTTAAAAAGATATCAAACTACTTTGAAGGTGAATATATGATTAGAACACTAAAAGTAGGAGCAGGAGGGCAAAATGCTGTTAATATATACAAACATATGTATCATAAATGTAAGCCTGAGAAAACCTTACCTCTTTGATATTTTCAGTTGGGTTTGGGTGCTTGAACTTTGCCTTTGTCTCTACATTATTTTTAGAGAGAATTGTACATGCTTTTCTTCCAGATTCTTCCTATACCTTATTTCAAATATAGAATATTGGGTTATTGCCCTTTACCTCTCTTGCTACTCTAATAGTGCCTCTTTTGTCATGTCATCTTAGATCTGTAGAGACTTAACTTTTTATCTTTTTTGCTTGCTTTGAGTCTGTTTTGTGACAGGTAAGGTGTTTTTCCTCTGTACAACTTCATTAAATAACTACCTGCTTAAAAATGCTTTCTGAAAATAATAATTGCAAATGAAGCCAGGAAGTCAGCTTCATCCTGGGCCCAGCTTAAATGCCTCTAAGGAAATGCATGTACGTGGGGAATAAAGAAGAGTAGTTACAAACACATATGCACCTGCAGAGCTGTGATCTTATTGTCATGGAGATGTGGTGGGATGGCTGCTATGGAATGGAAGGACACAGGCTCTTTAGGAAGGACAGACAGGGGAGACAGAGGGAATGTTGCCCTCCATGTCAATGACCAGCTGGAGTGCATGGAGCTCCACCTGGGGATGGATGAGCAGCAGACTGAGAGCTTTTGTTTCAGGACTAATGGGAGAGAGCAGGGACAGGTGGTATTATAGTGGGGGTCTGGCACAGGCCCCCCAACAGAAGAGTGAGCTGATGAGGCCCCTTACAGACAAATAGGAGCAGCCTCATGTTCACAAGACCTTATAGGGGACTTCAACATCACATAAATTTTTCTGTGTTGGAGGGAAAACACAGAAAGGCATAAGCAAGTTCCAGGAATGTGTTGGTGGCAATGTCCCTCTCCAAGTGATAGAAGAGCCAGCAAGAAGGTGTTGTGCTAAACCTTTTTCTTACCAACAAGGAGGAGTTGTTGAGGTGGGGAATGTAAAGTTCAAGGGCAGCCTTGAAATGGTGGACCTTGAGATCCTTAGGGAAGTGGGAACGATGCACAGCAAACTTGCTACTCTGGACTTCTAGAGAACAAACTTTGGCTTTTTCAGGGGTCTTCTTGGTAGGGTGCTGTGGGATAAAGCCCTGGAGAGAAGAGGGGCTCAAGAAAGACTCTTAATATTCAAGGATCACCTTAGTCAGGCAAAAATACAAGGAGGCCTGCGTGGATAACCAAGAAATTCCTGAACAATGTCAAACACAAAAAAAGAAGCCTACAGAGAGTGGAAACAGGGTCAAGGAGCCTGGGAGGAATACAGAGAGATTATCCAAGCAACAAGAGATCAGGGTAAGAAAGCTAAAGCCTTGATAAAATTAAGCATGGCCAGGGACACTAATGGCAACAAGAAAAGCTTCTATAGATGAGTCAGTGATAAGAGGAAGACTAAAGAAAATGTGAACCCTCTCCACAAGGAAACAGGAGACCTGGTTACCCAGGATACGGAGAAAGCTGAGGTACTTAATGACTTTCTTCTCTTGGTCTTCACCAGTAAGTGTTCCAGCAACACCACCTGAGTCATAAAAGTCAAAGGCAGAGACTGGGAAAAGGAAGAACTGCCAGCAATAGGAGATCATTTTTGAGACCTTTTTAAGGTATTTGAATGTGCACAAGTCCATGAGACCTGGTGAGACACATCTGTAGGTCCAGAGGGAACTGGCAGAGGAGAGGTTAAGGATTTTTTTTGCAGTATGCTTTGAACTAATTTTTTTTCTTTTATGCTCTGCTGATTTCCTAGTTCATGATGACTCTCAGGAATCCATGAGCTCTGTATTTTCAGTACAGCTTGAAGCAAGCAACCAGAACTCATACATTGATGTGATGTTGCAGAATAGTGAACAGCGATACCAGCTCAGATTCCCACAACCAATACAGATTTGTTGATGTAGTGCTGTGCCTGGGCTAATGAGATTTGTTTCTCAGGCACTGTAGTTGGATGAAATATTGTACAAATATAGTTGCACTGCTTCTAAATCTAAGATTGACATACTTAACACTTGTTTGATTACCTCTAATAATGTTCTACATTGTTTATGGACTTATATTAAAGTTTATACTAAAGAGAATTTCATGGACAGAAAGTGTTGGGCTGTGTTGCACCAGCCAGCCTTTATGTTGTATGGGTAACAGTCATGAGACACGTACTGTTCGTTATCTACTTCACATCTGATAGGCTCCTATTTCATATATATATGGAAACGATCAACAGGTGCTGTTAATGTTGTACTGTTGTTCTCTACCGTGCAATACATTGGTCAGCCTCAGAAGTAAAGAGAAAGAAATATGATGCAAGAAGGATGAGTAGACCAAAAAAATGCAGAACCTCTATTTCAGTCATGTATACTCACCCTCCTATTACTGGACTGGGAATAAAAGTCACCTAATCGTGTGACTGGGAACACCAGTCATATTTGAGGGAATAATATACTAAACTGACAAAGGCAATTAAGGAATATTTTATTTCTGTACAATATTTTTATGATTTGTACCAGGAAAGCTTCTATTTGCTTGATAGTGTTAACATACAAAGAAAAACCAAACAGCCATATTCTAGGTTGAGAATGAATTAAAACATTATAAATAAGGTCAAAAAGAAATAAAATAATGGCACTGACACAGGGAATATAAGATTTCTGGTATTCCTTTTGAAAGAAATATTGGTTCTGCCTTTGAACATTTTCCAAAGTTGCAATAGTAAAAAAATCATAACATCAAGTTTCATAAAGAGCAAGGCTAATGTTTCTTTCTAGCCTAAGTGACAATGAGATGTTCTCTAAATGACATTATTTTTATCATCAAGATCAGGACTGAGCAACTTCCTAAAAATGTTTTTGGTATGATTTATAACAAACTGCTCATTAACAGCTTTCTTTAGAGGGAGAACATGGATGACAACATTGAACTTGTTTATAGTTTCCAATAGCACAGACTTCCAGACTTCATGATCTTGTGGACTTGTTTAGGCATATATTATTTCCTCAGCTGAGGTCTTCTTTCCCTCTATGTAAGGCTCATACAGGTTTGAAGAAGGAAGCATTCATCTGAACTAGCAAAGCATAGCATTAAATAAAGAATGAAGAATACATCTAGGAGGTTACGAAAATCATGGGGTTGCATGGGAAAATTTTTTCTACTATCTATATTGCATGCACAGAAGCTGTTTGCTAACATAACATGAAAAAAAATTTGACGACATGGCAATGAAAACAGAGTTATTGAAAAAAAAAAAACTTTTATTGTCTTTTTGTCTCCTCCTCATCTCTCACAGCTTTATCTTTATGACTACTTCCTGTAGAAACTGGAAAGAGACTTTTTACAAGGACATAGGAAAAGAAGTAATGCCTTTAAACTGAAAGAGGTTAGGCTTAGATTGGACATTAGGAAAAAATTGTTTTCTGTGAGGATGGGAGATCCTGGAACAAGTTTTTCTGAGAAGTTTTGGATGTTCTATCCCTGGAAATGTTGAAGGTCAGGTTGGATGGGGCTTTGAGAAACCTGGTCTAGTGAAAGGTGTCCCAGACCATGGCAGGGGGATTGGAACTAGATGGTCTTTAAGGTCTTTTCCAACCTTTGTATATTTCTGTGAGTTTTCTTTACAAACTCTTCTCTCTGTAACATTTTTATAGGACTTCTCTCATTGTCCTTCCATTTACCTATGCACTTTGCTTTGTCTCCTTCAACAAATATTTATTCCAGGGCATTCCTTTCTGGAAACTGTCATAGAATCATAAATCAATTTAGGTTCAATGAGACCTCTGGAAGTCATGTAGTACAAGTTGCTGCTCAAAGAGTTTCAATGAGAGTAGATTGCTAAAGACTGTATCCAGAAAAACTTTAAGTAAAGATCTCCAAGGGTATCTCCAAGGAATAGGGTCAATGTCTTCCTGTAATTGACCAAATTTCATGCGAAAGAAAAAAATTCCTTAAATGTATTCCATCTTTCCCATGATAAAAGTTCATATATCTCTAGGCATCCTAGAAAAGAGGTTTGGCTCCATCTTCATACTCCCCAACCAGGAAAGAAGAATACTGAAAAAGGTAAAAAAAAGGCAATAGTATTATTGTTGAGACAGCAGTCATTAACCGCTCAGGGGCTAAATAAAACAAATACCTGTGGGTCCCTTTCAACTCAGGATATTCTATGATTTTATGACGTATCTGAAAATACATAAAAGATTAAAAAGCTCCTCAAAGAACACAATGATGATGATTAATGTCTTACAAGCAGCAATGAAGATTGACCTTTCCCTATCTGGCGGATGACTGCCTGGTCACCGAGATTTGTTGGTTGTCTCTTTGGGTTTTGTGAGCAAATAAATGCTTGGTCTAGAAAGTATTAGTTCCAGTCACTTGTTCTTTGAGCATTAGCCAATAAACTATTGCACTGTTCTTTAAGTTGTGTTTATCTTACTTTATCTCACTGTCTGATGAAGGATATCCAAGGAAAAGAGACACAGAGAAAGACGATTACAGAACCAGCATTACAAGAAGATTGTTGCAGGCAGCATGAATGTTCAGTCTGAGTATCCTGATGTGCTTTAACAAATATAGCAAATAGAATATAGGGTGCATGACTGTCCATTCCTACACTGAGTTTCCCTAAGGAAGGAGTTTTCATCTACCTCTCAGTTTGATTTTCTTTTCACTAGAAAGAGAATATGAGATTTGGGAATACCAGGTGATGCCTTGTCTGCTGCATGTCAAGGACAGAATGCAGCTCTCACCTTCAAGGCAACTGAGAAGGAAGATAGAAGTTATCAATACACCTCCTGCAGCACAAAGTGTTTTCATTTTAACTGAAAGGTAAATACCCAAGCAAACAAACAATGGAAAAAGATGTCATTCACAGTCTTTGGTCTTCAGTGTTGATCCATTCTTAATCATCCTTGGTTTTCTGTTACAAATAGGATCTTCCTTATTCCTCTTCTCTGTGGACAGAAGAGCAAGGACAGATTAGTCTTCTCATCTCCAACAAACTGTTTTCTTGACAAGCTAAAATATTACCTTTAACTGTTCTCCTTCTGGTCCACTTTGTTTTGCACTTAGCACTTGGAAGAGGATAGAACTGATTTTAAGCACTGTAAGGATTTTCTTAGCATGATCAAAATATTTTTTTGAGCTACATTATTCATATAAATTATTGTACATTTGATTTATGTAATTTGTGTGCCTGAAATGGATGATTTGTTTCATTGACCAAACCACTACAACATCACTATAAGAAAAAAGAAACCAAACCCAAACAATGTTAAAATTAAGCATAAATAATTCATACATTTTTTTGACATTCGTTTCAGTTAAATAAAATAGAAATGTAGCCACATAAAAATCCATACAGTTTTAAGCTGATTAGATCAATAAAGTATGATCTCATGAAGGATTTTATTGTTATACTTCCTTTTTATGGTAACTGACTTCAGAAAAGCAGTTTCTGTACCTATTTTTGTTTTGGAATACTGCAAAACTGTTAAGTGGATTTATTCTAAGATCATTCCAAAAATACTGTTGCCTCAAAAGAACTGGTTTTTGGTAATGATTTAGTATTACAGATATTATAGAAGTATTTTAAAAAATAAATATAAACCTAAATATTCTCTCCAGATAAGATACCAGCACCAGCCTTCACAGTGGAATAAAATGTTTCATTTTCTTTTTCAAAATCTGATAATTTAATCGAAAATTTTTCTAGAGGTATATCCAGAAAACCTTCAGAGGTATATCCAGAGAAATGCATGTCATAATATGCATCTCAGTCTATAAAGACCTTCAAAAAAATATTTGTGAGGTACCAATACTTAAAGAAATTGTTTTATATATGTTAAGCTTTTACTGATGATGAAACAACTGTTTTTTATTGGTGGGTGGCAGAAAAACAAGGCAAACGCAAGAAGTAAGTCTGAAAATATAAAAAAACAGGGAACTCAAAAACCAAAAATGTACTTAGAGTGTGAGCACCACCATCTATTGCTAGTGGCATTACACTAAGAAGAATTTCATCTTTAGGCACAACTATGAAAATCTTCATAATAAAGCTAACAAGAACATGCTAACACCTACACATGTTATCCGAATAAAACTCTCACATCAGTGCCTCCAAATAACCTATATGCAACTAGAATGAAAGACTAAATTACGATTTTTTGTTAAATTTAACTTCATTATGAAGTTTGCAAAATCTGGAGCAAGACTCACTATAAAGGAGGAAGTAGTGTTTAGTTAAATTCAACATACCTTCTTTTTGATTAAAGCAAAATAGAATCAGGCAATTTAAATAAGTAATACCATATCACAGAATTGTATAGATTTTTACAACTCAAAAATAGAAACTGTGTTTACCTTACAACAATACTATATGTATTCCTGTTCTGATACTAAAAAATGCCTAAAAATTAAATATGAGCAACTCCCATATACTTCCTACTATATCAATAGTGAGGAAGGAAAGAATGAACTGGAAAAGCTACATCCCGGCTTAAAAAAATGCCATCTGACTTTGAATTAAAACTGTCCTAGAATTGTAACCACTGTAGAATTGAAGTTGCACCCAATTTTCACATAGTTAATAAAAGCTACTCACAAATTTAAGTTGGGGATACAAAAAGAAAAAAAAAGAGTTTTGATGGCGCTTTAGTTGGAAGGCAGATTTATTTATTAATAGTGTCTCTTGTAGCTTCCCTTCCCTCTCATGAGGTGTGGAGGGTGCAATTTCAGTGACTCTGCTGTAATTCTTCTATAACCCTTGCACAGATGCTTTAATGTCAATCAACCCCATCTCTCTGTAGTAGCTGACTGTCCCCCTAGCACTGCAATTCTATTCATTCAATTCATATTGAATTCTGTGGATGTATTAAGGGGACAGTTGGCTAGCATGGGGAGGACAGGGTTGATTGACTAGGCTTCTGTGCAAGAATTACAGTAGAATTACAGCACAGATGCAGAAATTGCAGCCTGCTGCTCCATACAGGAGTTTGAATGGAAATGGTGCTGGAAGGGAAGAATTGTACCTATCTGAGACATTGCTGATAGAAGGAAAGTCTTGCTAAAATTAATCTTCATTATAAACAATTTGAGGGAAAAAATAAGAAAGCTAAAATTAATTTTGAATTACAGTGGTTTTGAAAAAGAACACAAAATCATTAAAAGATTTTTTTTTTTTTTAAACTACTGTTGGAAAAACTGTTTTTCTAAGGATTCTAGTAATGTTATACTGTTCTGACAGCAGTACTATTCTATAGCTTTGATCATCTAAATATTAGGGATATATTAAAATCTACATAGCAGGTTTTGTGAGGAGAAAGAGTTAAAGTGTATTCATTAAAAAACACAGTTTGGCATTTTCTTCCTGATTCCTCATTCCAGTGACAATTTAAAAGCACACACGTAGTTGCTTAAACTGGTACTGCTTATTTTAAGTACAGAATAAGTAGATTTTTTTTGGAGTTTCAGTTATGTTATTAACATCCACAGACCAAAATCACATACTTTAAAACCACGCAAATCTTGATTTTGGCTTTTGAAAGTGATTTAACAGAATTTTAATGCTTTTGAGTTAATAAACGTGTGCTAACTTAGCTATATTTTATGATAGTAAGATCATTACGGCATCAGGTCATAGTACAATGATTCAAAAACCTCACTGACTGTCATTGTGCTTTAATTTGCTGTGTTATGAAATTCAAAAAGATATTGCCTATGTTATGAGAGACACATTTAGTAAAAGATTTATATTATCTGTCTGTATCAGTCTCTTCAAAGTATTTTTGCAGTATGTTGTAGCTTTCAGCTGCTTCCTTTCCATTTTTGATACAGTAGCGATCTTATATAATATTATATAAAACATGTATTAAGTCAGTAGATTCTCCCATCCAAATCTTCCAATCGAGAATACTTTTTTCCTACAACTTGTAGGTTATTACCATCATTACTCTTTTTACCTCTTTGGATCCAATTCTATTTTTGCTGTAAGTATTTAATATTTTATCTCTTTGTCAGTTCCAACAGTTTTGCTCCCTAAAATAAATAAGATGTACTATACTTTAAGATCAATAGGAAATAAAATTTAGTGGGATAGGAAATAAAATTTAGTGGGATTTTTTTCTTGATACAAAATACCTGCCCAAGAAAAGACTCTATATAGAGTGTTTTTGCAGAAGGAGTATTACAGGCTTTGATTAAGTGTTGTCCAAATTAATAATACTGATACTAGTCCTCTAAATATCAGCTTGTACATTTTAGTATGGATATGGATAGAGTTAATCAAACCAGCCTTTGGAAGATCTAGATACCCTAGTTCTTGCTGATCACAGTTACTGTAGGAACAGTTATGTGACTGCAACATAGTTAACGACTGGATGGAGTCGTGTTCTGCTTCTGGTAAGGAACAAAAATCTCAAGATTCTGAAATGCATGTTTTTGACAGAAAAACAAAGAGTAACTATTCAGTGCTTTTTTCCCCTCACTTATTGTCCCTCCCTGCTAAATTATTAACTCTTCCACTCTGGACAGTCCATTGACATTACTTCATCCTATGCATATCACTTGTGTTTGGTTGCACAAAATAGTTCACCAGGTGATGGATGTTACATCACACACTATTTGCCTAGTCTGCACTCACAGTTGTGCTTCCCTCCATGGAGTGACTTTACAGAAACAGTGCCAATCCAAATGGTGAGCCAAATAATTTCCATGCTTAAATTTCAGTGACTCTTCTGGCAAAGGAAGCTCAAGTCAGCTCCTTTGAAGAAGTAGCACTACATCATGTGGCTGCAGTCTAGGAGAATGAGAAATGTGGTTTTCCATATGATAGCAGTTTAGATTGTGTTTTCTCCCTTGCCTTTGCTCCTCCACTTGCTTATCCCCCAGACTTCAGCTTCATGCTACTTCACCAATACTTTTGTAGACCTGGTGTAGCTGTGGACTTGAAATCGGATACTAAATCACCTACTGAAAAGGCCCCACCATAGAAAAAAGGTTATATTTTTTGACACAATAACTTTTACCCTCACTTGCTCACAGAAGGACACAGACTGAAAAAGTACAGAAAGGGTAGTACAGGGCTACGATCATCTAGTTAAAGGCAAATTATTCTACAGTTATTTTATTTTTATGGTATAAAGAATGCCCCCGTTTCTTTCAGAATTTCAATCAGAATTACCTGTTGAATGTATTCCCTCATGTCTGTTTACAAATACACCTATAAAACTAGTAAGATTTTATTCCTTGATAGGGTCTTTGGTGAGGTTTTTCTCCTGAAAGCTAGACCTTATTTTTCTTAGGCCTGGGTGTGGGGGTATACTTACAGCTTTTACCGGCTAGGCTAGTAGTTTAATGCCTTAGAAAGCCTCGAGCAGCCTAGAGAGGTAGCACAGGCAATCTGACATTTCAGTAGCTCTAAAAGCGGCAAAATGGTAGCTGCAAAGCTGATATCACCAGCAGAAGCAAAGAGGGAGAAATATAGCTCTTAGCTTGCTTAATTTCCTGCAATTAGAAGCTTTCAAAAGAAACAGAAGCACACAGATGTTTGCAGAAAGAGTAGCAAAGCCAAAGAAGGTGGGCCCTGCCTTGGTCCTCTCTTTTATTTAGAGAAGGGGAAAGGGGAGGACTGGGGGCGGACCCGGGGTGAGCGGCCAATCAGACACTGCTGAAGAGTCTGAGTTACATTTGGTTTTGCCCGCGCTTGGAACAAAGGGGTTCAGCTTGGGGAGGGGGAGGGGAAGCTCAGAGCAGGCAGCAACACTTGGGAACCAAGATTTGAGTGTGCTCTCTTTGGTTTCTTGTATCAATTCTATGCTCTTAACAGTTTCTTGGGTTTACTGCTTGCTTAATATTTTCATATTTTATTTCTAATTTCTGCCTTCATTTACATACAAGTGAACTTTCATCAAATTTGTTCTCTGTCTTGAGAGAGGGTGTTCCCTTATCTGTGGGCCTTGCTTGAACTCAAGAGCTGTTCTTTTCTTTCAAAGATATAGTGAAGATGTAAGAAATTCTTGTTTTCCATTTGGTTTCTCAAGGGAAGTTATGTTAGTTATTACTCAATTACTTGAACTCTTTGACATATAAGGAAGATCATTCAGAAATCTAATGAGAAATCATATGATATGATGCCTTCAGTATGCATCCTCACTTTTACTGGGAGGATTTATTTGTATGCAAGTTACACTGCCTTTGCCAGCTGAGCAAAGGTAAAGCTGTGTAAGCTAGCTAGGGTGAATGCAAGTGTACAATATAAAAATAACATATATTTGTATAGATTTTGCTTTATGTGTTCAGAAAAGTGAAGTATTTCCTACATTTGGACAACATAGGTAGAGTTAAAAAGTAATCATCAATTTGCTTAGCTGTAGGCTGAGTCACATCTAAGCTCTACAAAATAATATTGCCCTTGGTCAGAATTAGATGAGAAAATATGTTATGATGTCAGGTTTATGCATTGAACTCTAATTTTTTTCAGTGCACACCATTGGATCTAATCAGATTTCAGGATATATAGTCAAAAATTCAATGCAATTCTGAAACACACTACCTAAGAAAATAATATATAATATAGTATATTATATAAATAATGTCATATCATGACATTTGATTGTTTCGTTACTGTCTGTGGGGTAATACAAAATAGGGACATAATTTAATGAGCATATTAATTGTGTGATATTGTAATAATTTTGACAAAAGAACGTGAATATGCTATGAAAGCATTTGACAGAATTTGTGTGACTGTTTTAATAAGAAATGACTTTTACACGCCTCACTGATACCTGCACAAAACCTATGCATGTATGAGACTAGTCTAGACAATGATATTAATGGCTTCAGCTAACATGAAGTACAGACTGGGACATAGACAGGAGCTGTCTAGTTTGTGCTCATTCTACAGAAAGTAAAGTAAGCATAGCAGCTTGGAGGAGGCAATTAAGGCTGAAAATAAAAGTGAAATCTCTGAGATTTATTAGATGTTCCTTACTTAGAATTATTGGCATAGTTTTGGAAATTTAAATGTTACTGGTAGTGATGCCTTTTCCTGGTCTTAAAATCAAGAGTCATACACGGTTAGAAGGGGAAAAGGAATTTTACCTTGGTATTTATTTTAAGGATCCTTAGGTGTACACGTCCAGGTCATATGCATAGAGATGCACCCCGCCGAGTCTATCTCTGACCCCCCCCAACATTATAGGTTTTACTAATTAGCATATCTATCAAAGATTCCCTAATGAGAGGCTCAAGTGAGCCCCCGTCCCCAAGGAACCTTCCCCTGGATGGTTCTATCTTGGTTTACAGAATGTGTTCTGGAGAGGACCTTGGGGTCTGGGGCACACTGATCCCTAACTACGAAGCTTCTAAAATGTTTAGTCTCTTAGCTTGACAAACAAGTCTAAGAATGTAGGCAAAAAGCACTAGGAGTACAGAAGTTGTAAAAAGGTATAACAGGGTTTAAAAGAAAAGGCAAAAATCTTCATGGCATCAGTAGAACATTTAACAATGACCAGGAGTGCTTTCTGTTTCCCATACCTACTTAGAAAATTGCAACTTTTTCTGCCAGATATGTATATTACAGCTACCCATTCCTTTATTGTATCTTCATTGGGCTACTGAGAAGACTAGTATAATCTGCAGGGCATTGTCCTGCTGTACTAAGCACTGGTGAGGTCACAACTTTAGAACAGTATTTAGTTTTGGGCCCCTCATTTCAAAGAGGACATTGAGGTGCTGATGTCCAGAGCAGCGCAGCAAAGCTGGGGAAGAATCTGGAGTATAAGTCTTATGAGGAGCAGCTGAGGGAGCTAGGGCTGTTTGGTCTGGAGAAAAGGATGCTCAGAGGAGACTTCATCGCCTCTACAACCACCTGAAAGGAGATTGTAGTGAGGTGGAGCTTAATTTGTCTGCCATGTTTCAAGAGAAAGGATGGGAAGAAATGACCTTAATTTGTGCCAGGTGGGGTCAGATTGGATATTGAAAAGTTTTTTCACTGAAAGGGTTCTCAAAGCATTGGAATGGGCTGCACAGAGAAGTGGTGGAGTCACCATCTCTGGAAGTGTTCAGGTGGTGTCTGGATGTGGCACTTGGGGATCAGGTTTAGGGGTGATTATGGTGGTATTTGGTTGACAGCTGGACTGGGTGATCTTGAAGGTCTCTTCCAATCTTGGTGATTCAGTGATTCTGAATTACTCTCTGTAAAAAATTACTATTGACATTATTCAGAGACTGAAGCTGGAGATGGATGTGCTGCTCACATCACATTATGTGACTATCCCACTCATCTCTCACTTCTTAATTTTTTTTCCTTCCCTTCAGAAGATCAAGTTCTACCTAAAGGAGGAAAACCTCATTATTATTAAATATGCAAGACTATTTTTATTTTCTAGACAGAATCCTTTTAGAGATCTATGATATACACACCTCTGCCAGCAAAGCAGAGGAAGTCAAATTAGGAAGTGGTGGGTCTTCATGTGTGACCTGGGGAAGATAACCTGTTAGCAGAACTCCACTGCAGCCAGAGAAGTTTGGCTGACCAATCTGATGTGGTCTATAGCAACCTTCAGTACTTCAGATACTTTTCAGAGCACTGGCTAAGTCTTCTTTTCCAGATGGTGCTTATGTGTATTTTGTCTTTAATATACAAATTGAGCTACACCTTTCCTTACATGAAAGGTTTCCTCTTTTTTTCACAAATGAAATGGGAATAAGTTTATCTATCTTTTTTTATATTTCAAGAATCCAGAGGCAAAAGTGCTCTTCAACATTTTTATGATGCTTTATTTGTTAATATATCAACAGAAAACATTCTCTGATATGCAGCTTGAACTTTTTGGTTCTTACTTTAATCCTATTACTGCTGTTTAAATCTCTGTTTATCATCCTGAGTGATTCTTCTCTTCCTTGGATTTATACTCCCAAGATACTCAGGGACCATTATCAAGTCCCCCTCATTTCAGCAAAGAGGAAGCCATGATATATCTCATATATATATATATATATATATATATATATATATATATATATATGTAAATCATAGTTCCATTTCTGTGTTGCTCTACCTTCCCTACAGTTTTGTGACAGTTTCTGTTGTCTAAAGTATCTTTCATTTCTGGGTAGAATTTTATCAATAAGAAACCTACAAAACAGCATGCATTACAGCTCTTCTCTTTCTTGAGTGACACAAAACCTAATGGTGCCTTAAAACTTGGTTTTATACTGAGTACAAAGAGAAAGACTATGATTCTATTCTATAATATGTCTGTTTTTTTATAAACAGCCAAAACCAATGGTGTGTCTATGATGATAATTATGTTCTATTACAAATACTTGTCCAATTCATTGCTGTGATCAGTGCAGTAATTATTATTTTCTAATGGCTGCATTGTCATAGTTGTGGAGAAAACCAGCTCTGGCATTCATGCCAGACACCAGAGAAACACAAGAACAAGATAGTCTTTTCAGCAAAGAGCCCACATTCTATATAAGCACAAACAACTAAGACAAGATGGCAGAAAAGGAAAAAATGAATAATAAGACAGGAATTAGAAGGAAAAAAGAAGACACTGGTCAGCATAGTGGTTACTGGTTTCACATGTGAGAAGTACTGTGGCTATTTAAGAGAGTAGCATTCTTTCTCTCATGTTTTAAGTAATTTTGTTTCAGATGTTTGCATTATAAAAAAAATCATGTTTCATTTTCTATATTTTTGGTGTCCAGATTACATTGTGTCAACTCTTTGTGCTAACTGATCTCTGCTTTGTTGCTTTTCTCTACCTATTTCTTTGATTTGTATTTGGTCATCTGTCTTCAGTATTTTCAGTACTCTCCAATCTTTGCAGATAACAGGATAACATATTAGTAATACTTTACAGGCTATTAAAATTTTAGAATGCATTTTTGAGATAGGTGATATGTGACAGCATTTTCCAAATTTTATGAGAAACAAACCAAAGGAGATACTTGTTACTTGCAAAGAATGCATATAGGTAACCCTGGCTGCAGCAACTTTTCCTTTCAAAAAGGAAGTTACACAGTGATACATCCAGTCACCATGGCCTGAATGATACTGAATGCAGCAGATTCGCTGCTAAGGAGAGGTGTTACCTTAGCTGATGGCTTCTGAGTTACAAACTGATGCAGCTCCTTTAATAATGAAAATAGAAATAAACCATTGACACACACAAAGCAAAGGAGCTGTTCTGGATTGCTGGACCTATAAAATCACTCTACATATTTAAAGAAAAAAAAAATCATAGTTATTATTTACACGACAGATTATTTTCAGCTTTGCAAATTTTGATGTAAAAGTTATGAAATCCAAGTCCAGATTTTATCCTTTATAAGGTCTCCGTCATCAGGAGAGTTCTTTAATTTTGTATTAATCTTCACTCAAAGGGTCAACAACCTCAGGAATCTGGTCATGATCATTGTTCAGCCAGAGACTTAAGGAGAGGAATAAGATCCAGGTTAGATACTAGTTCACAAATACCATCAATATTTTAGTAGTACTGGAACAGCAGAAGGGGGATAGTGGCATTTTTAATGCTGAAAATTATGTAAAAGGATCATTTAATTTGAAAAACCTAGTTGTTGTGCAAGATATGATAACAGGAAATGAGGTGATCAGCTTGCTGCATGGAAAAGAAAAAAAGAATAATTTTTCTTTTCACAACAGCTTCACTATCACTAAGTGTATTGAGTGGAATATCTGTATGTTATTAATTAGAATTCTGATTTGGAAGATTTTCCTATCATCTCATTATTTTAATTAATTAATATTGTTCCTTCTATTTTCCCTTTAAGAAGAATCACGTGCTAACTATTGCAATATTTACAAAAGTTGCTGTAGGATTTCTCTTTGGAATACAAGTTGCAATACATTTTGTAGTATAAAAGATATTGTGGGTTTTTTTTCCCTCATTCTTCTAATTTATGCACCTTATTCGTCTTGTGTCAGTTGGCTGTGTACGTGCTTTAATGTAGAAGAATTCCTGTTTGTTCAATTTTCAGCTGCACAGTGAAACACATATTTTTTTTTAAGCATTTTGTTCATGGGGCTATTTTGTTGGGTTTTACTTAAATAGCTTTTAGTATTCCCCTAAATTGAGATTATAGCAATGCTGGTCTCTATAAGTGCAGTATTTTATTCATCTTTCTGTAGGATAGTGTGTGCACTTTGGTGAAAACTAGACCAAAGCAATATATTTCTATAAATAGACTTTTCCACTAAAGGTAAGTCAGCATCTGTTTCTAGGAGCATTTCTGGGCAAAACTTCGAAAGAAAATTTTGAAA